>NW_026926403.1:0-27243 GCF_032062105.1 Saccostrea cuccullata
TGTTATGTCGCCCGATGCCAAAGACATTTTTTTTCATTTCTAATATTAGCTTTTTTTTCTTTCTTTATTCGTTTTTTTCATACAGATCTCAGATTCCATTGGTATAAATAGACTTCTTATGCAGCAATAGGCCAACAACCGCTCAGTCTTGTTTCTAGTCTTTCACTTTTAATCTTGCACTGGCTTTTAAAATTATGGCGTCATTTTACTTATCAGCTACCAGGCTCCTGTGCATGATGTGTGAGCCGGGAACTTTTAAAGAAATGGATTGCGTCATTAATATTACGTCAGCGACATGTAATACGTGTCCTGCCGGAACTTTCCAAAAGATGGAAAGCTATGCGGAATATTGTGACAACTGTTTGAGGTTCTGTGCGGATAAAAAACAAGTTTTATCAGAATTATGTACAAAAACTTCGGACACAAAGTGTAAGGATGGGTTTTATTTTAAAACTCGATCTGCTGGTGGATCAGGGAGATTTTGTGTTGAAAAAAACACAGAACAGATGATATTAACAGGTTAGTTTTTCATGTAATACATGTAATATTTATTTTATTCTTTGATCAAGTAATTCGAGTGTTTTTGTTTTACTTATATCTTTTATTTTTGTAATTCATGTATGCTTTATTGTTTTGTTTTGCACAAAATGTATTGAATGGATCAAAATTATTGCACAGAGCATGCTCTCGCGTATGGAATAAATTAACTGAGAGATATGAACCCCGTATGCAGATGATGATGACATATTACTGAATAAGTAAGGGAAGCTGTGTGTTGAAAAGTTAAAAACATCACGTTCTTAACCAGATATATCTTTCAATAATAATGTTAAAACAAACGCATGTCAATTAATCATTTTCTTAGATTCGTACCGGAGAAAAGGTCAAACCCCTGTGTCCAGCGTCATGCTTGCTTTTATCACCAGAGCGCGAATCATGATATCTCTCTCAATCAAATACAGTGTATACAAAATATGTGTCAATCTTATTTCTATATACTATGAATATGTGTATGAGACCAACAGACAGACACACATTACAATACTATATGCACACACAAGCTGGAATACATAAAAAATGGAAAACTGCAGATAGAAGGAAGAATACTTTAAAGCTGTAATAGTCACTGCAATGCGCAAAGCAAATCGATTAAATCTGGAACCAGAATCAATACGTAATGAACAAATGTGCATCATAACCAGGAAGTGGGAAAAATCAATTATGTTAATTAAGGTAAGGAATAGAGACAAATTGTATAAATAAGCGAGTTAATCACAAAAATATTGTTTTCTAAAGGGAATTACTACTTTATCCGAGAGCCTCTATATATTTATTTATCTGCTCATTTTGTCACTCCAGTGCACTCAGTCTCACCGGTATAGACAGATGTATGTTACACAGAGCTCACTCAGTAGCTACAAAAATTAAATGTTAACTTCTTTTAATGCAGGAGACTGAGACACCGGAAAAAAAACTTACAACAGTTGCACAGGTCAGTGCAATATACGAACAACCACAAGAACATGTAAGTACAATAAGTATGAACAAAAGTAATGTAAGATAACCAGCATGAACACGTGTTGCTATTGCATGTCGAAACCCGTGAAAATAAAACAGTCAGGTGTACGGGCAGCGGAATAGGCAAACATTACCATTAAATGAGAAAACAAACAATTATTTCAATTTCTTTGACCAGAAAAAGAAATTAACAGAAAATATACAATGCATAATCAACTAGCTTTTTCGGAGAACAAATATACATTGGAGCAAAACCAACGACCACGTACGTTACAAACATTAACATTATACGAGTATTATCACATACAGTACATGCAATTCTACAACTGACAAATTCAATTCAACTTATACTCATAGTTTCCTTTTTATGGATGACATTCTTCAAAATCATGTGTCAGTTTTTGATATAATGTTCCTAAGAATCAAAATAAATTTGAATCACCTAAGGAGTAACTATATACATGTACTAGGATTTCGAAACTTCATAAAATCATATGATATAAGATATATAGCGGGCCCCTGTAATGTTCTTCCATCTGGCATTTGTGAGCATGCTCAGGTGATGGGCAGCTAATTAATTAGGTTATTTAAAAAATGATGCAGAGTTGCTGGACATTTTCGCAGTGGAATATTAATATTTTTATATACACATTTTTTATGTGCCCATGTTGATAGATTGGGGGTGCATATTGTTTTTGTCCTGTCTGTTTGTAAACTTTTACCTTCGCCATAAGTGATAACTTTTGAACCAATGAAAGATAGAGACTTCATATTTGGTATGCATACTACACTTATTAAGTCCTTTAGATTACACCAAGGTCAATGACCTTTTGACCTTGACTGTGACCTATATGCTAAAATAGTTATTTAATATATATTATTGAATATTCGCCATAATTTAAAAACCTTGAGAAATAGAGACTTTATGTTTAGTATGCATCCTCAACTAATTTAGGTCTTTTAAATGACACCAAGGTCTTTAACAAGAACCTTGACTGTATCCCATATGCTCAAAATAGATTTTTTGAACCTTCGACATATCTTTTGAACCATGAAAGATGGCAACCTTATATTTGGTATGCATTCTCCACTAATTCATAATGCACTTTTAAATGACACCAAGGTCAATGACCTTGTGAACTCTGCTGTGATCTACATGCTAAAAATAGCCTTTTTAAACCTCCATCATACATTTTAAACCATAAGAGATAGAGACTTCATATTTAGGATGCATATTCCACTAATTAAGTTCTTTCAAATGACACCAAAATCAATGACCTTGTGGCTTTGACGGGGACCTTTATGCTGATAATGGTTTTTCAAACTTTGTTGCAGTTTGTTTCAAAAACACATCATTTTTCAACAATTTTTGTCTATCTTTTCAAAGAATAACATAAGCTTAAGTAGCTATTTCTTACTGACTCTGTAGCTTATTATGCTATTGATTTTTATGTTCCTCAGCACAATTTGTTAATTGTTAGACTGATAGATAATTTTTTCTATTAAATACCAATTTATATAGGTAGTACTGCAGTGTTGCCCCAATATTGCTGCAGCAAAACCTGAAATAATACATGTATTGCAATTGCTTTGCAGCAACATTGCCGCAACACCTTTCTGGCAATATTGCCGCAAATCTAAGTTACATACGAAAAACGATATTACCGCAATATTGCTGCAATGTATTGCCATAATGTTGCTGCAATATTGCGTCAATAATGCCAGAAGATGTTGCCACAAGGTGAATATTTTGGTAAGGGTTAAATGTTGCTAAATATGCTATATTTGTATTACCTGTTTTGACATGTCTTTCGTCGCTTTTATTACTCGGGTGGTTGTACATGTATGGTTATCAAATGTATGCAAATTTGTCACGTCAGGGATACAATAACAATTTACAGTCTACTATAATTATACAGCCAGTTCATTTAATAACAAAGCAACTACAGGTTAAGAATAACAAAAAGCCCAAGGGCCTTTAATCGCTCTTCTGATAAATTGTACAATCTATCACTTCTATCAGAAACCTCCAACTCTATTAGTATCATAAGACCCAAAATGCATCAACTTAAAAAATTTGATAATATTTAGCCAGTTTTTAAAGACTGAAGATATTATAATATAATAATAAAATACCATAAGTAGGTCACAGTGACCTACCTTTTGATTGAAATTTTCTGAGGACTCAAGATACATTAATTGACAATGATTGATGATTCTAGTGAAATAAGTACCTGAGATATTCAAAAGTAGGTCACCGTGACCTACTTTTTGGTCAACATTCTCTGAAAACCCAAGATGCCTCAACTGACAAAGTTTGACGATTCTAAGTCAGTTAGTACCAGTGATAATTAAATATAGCCATCAAATGTCAAAAGTAGGTCACAGTGACCTACTTTATGGTCGACGTTATCCAAAATCCTAAGATGCCTAAACTGACAAAATTTGATGATTCTAAGCCAATAAGTACCTGAGATATTCAAAAGTAGGTCACCGTGACCTACTTCTTGTTGGACATTCAATGAAACCTTAAGATGCCTCAACTGACAAAGTTTGATATTTCCGAGCCAGTAAGTACCAGATATAATTAAATATAGCCATAAAATGTCAAAAGTAGGTCACAGTGACCTATTTTTTGGTCGACGTTCTCCGAAAACTCAAGGTGCTTCAACTGACAAAGTTTGTTGATTCTAAGCTAATATGTACCTGAGATATTCAAAAGTAGGTCAACATGACTTACTTTTTGGTCGATAATATCTGAAAACCTAAGATGCATCAACTGACAAAGTTTGATGATTTTAGGTCAATAAGTACCAGAGATACTTAATTATAGCCACAAAAAGTCAAAAGTAGGTCATCATGACCTACTTTTTTATCGTCACTCTCTGAAAACTCAAGATGCATCAACTCACAAATTTTGATGATTCTAAGCCAATAAGTACCGGATATACTTAAATAAAGCCATAAAATGTCAAAGGTAGGTCACCGTGACCTTCTTTTTGGTCGTCACTCTCTGAAAATCAAATATGCATCGACCCACAAAGTTTGATGATTCTAACCCAATAAATATTTAAGATACTTAAATATAGCCATTAAATGTCAAAAGTAGGCCATCGTGACCTACATTTTGGTCGACATTTTTCAAAGACCCAAGATACATCTACTGACCAAGTTTGATGATCGTAGGTCTGAAGTTAATCAAAATATGCGTTTTAAACAATTTGAAAACAAATGTCGGCAAAATTTAAAAAGTAGATCACAGTGCCTCCTTTTTCATAAATATGTTTTAAGGTCCAAAGATGCATAAAAGTACAAGATGTTTTTAAAAGGATGAGTAATAAAGTTCAAAAAGTAGGTCACGATGAACTACTTTTAAGTTGAATTGTTTGAGGACCCAAGATGCATCAACTAACAAGGTTTGATGATCATAGGCCTTAAAGTGTTCAAAATATGCCTTCAAATCAATTTGAAAACAAATCCCTGCAAAAATTCAAAAAGTAGGTCACCATGACCTACTTTTGAGTTAACATGATGTGAAGTTGTAAGATGCATCAACTTACAAGATTTGATGATCCTAGTCCTTATAGTAAGGGGGTCAGACAAGACTATAATAAACTTTGAAAGAACACAAAAATCTTTGGTATCATATCATGCAATCTGACCCCCTAAAATTAAATAAAGCATAAAGCAGGAACTGATGTGCTTGCAATCAAAAAAAGGTGGGATAAAAGAAAATAAACGCCAAACAAACATTCAAGTATTAACACTAATACATGAACATTTATAACAAATATAATATAAGACGGCGGAAGAAAAGGGGTCAATGGAGAGTTTTTTTCGACAAAATGTTCCCTTGCAATTGAGCGTGGCTTTCTCCTTTGGTCAATAAAAACAATGATCACGTGATTGGGAGAGGCCACGCTGAATGGCTGTAGATTAAATCATAGATTTAAAATAGACAGTTGATCCAGGGGCCCGTTTCACTAAAAGGCGTACGCCCGGCGTAACCTTACGCCTGTCGTAAGTCCGGACTTAAGTCAAATATTTGGACTGAGGTCCGTTTCACTAAAAGGCGTAACTTTGCGCCCGCCTTAAGTTAAGACAAAAATCTAAGCCTAGCCAAGGGTAGTCGTAACTTATGGCGTTAACAGGAATGGACTGCTAATTCTGTTGCCGAGGGTATCGGGGCTGACCGTAATGTTAAATTGTACAATTTGTCATGTAAATTTTATTAATTTCATATTTATGAAATTAAGAAAACAGAGAGTTTTGATAGGTGGTACCAATTCTCGAATAGAAACTTTCTTACCATGCATATATGTTTAATGCACATTCTTTATATTTGTACTTGCCATTTACATGTTAAAATGCCATATTTAGATACTCGATATATAGTTTTCATTCGATTATTTTTATCCAATAATTTGATTTACGTTTCATATTTTAATAAATTGGGAAATGAACAATGCAGAATATATACAAACATGATGCACATGTAATACTAAGGTATATTTGCGTAAGAAACGTCTAGCATTTCAAGCATTTCATCCTCCCTCCCCAACTTCCGCGCAAAATATGTGTGAGCGGGATATTTTGAAATTTAAATATCACTTAGTGAATTATTGACTTTATATTTTCCTCTTTTTTTATTTCATTTTTTGGTGAGTTAAAGGTGTTAGCTTAGGTAGTTAAACTAAGGTTAATCACAAAAGTAATATCAGTATTGTTAAAATGTAAACACCAAAATATGATGAAAGCTCTAACAATGTTTAAGAGTCGTCAAAAGTCCTTATTTTTTTTAAATATAAGACCATAATGTATTTATCAAAAAATCGATGCAAAACACTGACTCCAGATTAAATAGATTTTATTTCACCTACTCTTTATTAACTTCAAATTTATATGAAACCTCGTTCAATATACTAAATACACATGTAAATGTACTTGGGTAGTTTATGTTGAGTCCACCATACGTCTGACACATACATTTGTATCTTGGATTTGATAATTTTTGTGAAACATTTACAACTAAACATGCATGCACTTATGTACCCTGTCACTTAAATAATTTGAAAAAAACTAACTTCGGAAACAAATTGTTTTAAAAAATAAGACTTGGAATTCATCAATTTTTTGCTCCACATTTTACATTGACACAAATCTTAATATGAAAGTAATAGATATATTTATCCGAGCCTCTTCGATTTTTTTCCGGATTTTTTTTGTTTTTGTTATTTTTTTTTTCATTAAATATTAAAATTTCGTTATTTTAAGTATCTGGTTGTATGGTTGTTCGATGCTTGCTTAAAGGTACTTGGACACAGATTTGAAGCTAATTTTTTCTCATTTTTTCTGTATAATATCACGAATTATATATTTTAATAGCATTTCACACAAAAATTAGTTTAAAATCTTATTTCATTTAAAATTTATTAAAACTTTAATTTTTTTGGCGGGTTTGATTGACACATCCTTGCACTTTCACAAATTTTAACTTTATTCTTTATCCTTAGGAAAAGTGGCAATTTTGATGTGTTTTAATGAGAAATATTATAACTTTTATCAAGAAAAATAATTTTATTCAGAGTAGAAATGTTAGAAAGCAAAACACCTTCACAAGTATCGTCATTCCGAACTAAGAGATGCGTACAGAGTTTAGCAAATCGAGCACACTCGTCTTATGAACACAGTTTTTGTAAACAGGGCTCGAGTTCTGTTATTGTTTATATTTAGAATTCACCGGGTGCGTTTAATTGTCACAGTCTGCTTACCACAACTGCACTGATTGACAATATATTGTGTGTTTGTTTTGCTTTCGAACGTGTCTACTATGAATTTTCTGGATTATAGTATTATTATTTTTCATTTATACAAAACGAGATTGCCACTTTTCCTAAGGATTAAGAATAAAATTAAATTTGTGAGAGTGCAAGGATATGTCAATCAAACCCACCAAAAAATGTAAAATTTCAATATCTTTTAAACGAAATAAGATTTTTAATTAATTTTTGTTTGAAATGCTATTAAAATATATAAGTCGTAATATTATGGAGAAAATACTAACTTCAAATCTGTGTCCAAGTACCTTTAATATTGTCGAATCCATGGTAAAAAAAAAAGCTCATTACTGCCTTAGTTCGCTATATTTTCTATTTTTAAACAAATTCACGGATTTTCTTTCAATGATTTAGCAATAGGAAACCAGAAAATTTAATATAAAAAATATTTATACTCGGACCATAAGTGACGCATGATCAAAAGAGAATATCCAAGGGTGTTCGAAGCATGGTGAAATCACAGTAGATATCGATAACAATATAGTTCTGTTGAGTTAATAATTTTGAATGAACATATCCTATATGCTTCATCAAATATATCTTTCAAATAAAACATTTAAGCAAGTTTTGCTGTGTGATTTTGTCACTTAACAGGATAAATATGCCTGAATACTTTACGGCTCTCTCTCTCTCTCTCTCTCTCTCTCTCTCTCTCTCAAACACAATATAAAATTTTCTATATATTTTAACTATCTAAAGAAAATCTTTCTATCTATATATCTATTTATCTTCCTTTCTACTGTTTATCATTTGTCTGGGCATATGCATAAGCTCGTTGTCAAGGACGTAAGTCTGGCCTTAACTTAGTCCGATACTAGTGTTTACGGCCAGGAGTTCGCCTCTTAGTGAAACGCAGTTTACGCCGGACTAAATTTTGGCGTACGCCCTAAGGCCTAACTTAAGTTTTGTCGTATCTTACGCCTTTGATTGAAACAGGCCTCAGATCTAAATAGTTTGTAAACACCAAACACCTTCACAACAATTACCAAATAAAAACAAGTCATATCAAAAATAAATTATAACAAATAAAACAATTACAGTTCCTTTAACTATGTCACATAAAGGATATTATTATTGTAAATAATAACTTATTTATTTCTCCATCAATGTACTGGTTCATCGATAGGCGCGGTTAAAAAAAATCACGTGCAGGGCGGGACAAATAGCTAGACAGAAGCAGGGCTTGTAACACGTGGATTGGCGGAATCAAGAGCATGTAAACATAAGGAATAACTGTCAGATTTTTCGATTTTATGACGATGATCAATTAAATAGCTTGCGTGATAATTTTATGCAAATTATCGCAAGCCAATCGATTGATCACATTATGAAATCGAAAAACAAGACGGCTATTCCTTAAATATAACCAAGTGTTGATATTGGAGATAGGAAATTAATCTGGCATATGACATTTTAAGAGTCATGTTCAGATTAGTAGCTTAATCATCCTTTGGGTGATGGTTGGTGGTGTCATGTAGATGTGCAGTAAGGTTTCGGAATTTTGATTTTGCCCCGGGGGGTCAAATGGGGGTCGAGAAAATATGTTTTTATGCTATAAGCCCCGTCTTCCCTGAACTCCTTCTACATTTTACTCAACAGCCTAATCATCTGTTGGGAGATGGTTGGTGGTGTCATGTAGATGTATAGTAAGGTATCAGAATGTTGATTTTGCCCCGGGGGGTAAAATGGGGGGCGAAAAATGACGTTTTTTATGCTAAAAGCCCCGTCTTCCCTGAACTCCTCTTACATTTTACTCAGCAGCCTAATTATCTTTTGGGAGATGTTTGGTGGTGTCATGTAGATGTGCAGTAAGGTTTTGGAATGTTGATTTTGCCCCGGGAGGTCAAATGGGGTCGAAAAATTATTTTTTTTATGCTAAAAGCCCCGTCTTTCCTAAATTCCTTCTTACTCAGCAGCCTAATCATCTTTTGGGAGGTTTCGGAATATTGATTTTGGCCCGGGGGGTCAAATGGGGGTCAAAAAATGATTTTTTTTATGCAAAAAGCCCAATCTTCCAGTGAACTCCTCTTACATTTGACTCAGTAGTCTAATCATCTTTTAAGAAATGATTAATGGTATCATGTAGATGTGCAGTAAGGTTTTGGAATGTTGATTTTGCCCCGGGGGGTCAAATGAAGGTCGAAAAATGATGCTTTTTTGCAAAAAGCCCCGTCTTCCCTGAACTCCTCTTACATTTTACTCAGCAGCCTAATCATCTTTTAAGAGATGTTTGGTGTCATGTAGATGTGCAGTAAGGTTTCGGAATTTTCATTTTGGGGGGTCAAATTTTTTTTTAAATATATATATTTGATATGTCTAATCACCCTGCTTTCAAGAAATTCCCTAATATTTTATGCAATAGCTTTAAACCATGATCATTTGGAAAATGATTGGTTTGTTTTGCGTACGTGTAAAATGGTTTCAAAATTTTAATTTTCATGTGGATTGCAAAAAGGGGCAGGAAAAAATAACCCCTCCCTAACCCAGAGGGTGATGATTTGTACAAACTTGAATATACACCTGTTGAGAATATTTCCATAATAATCATGCTCTTGTTGTTCTTGAAAAGAAGAATTTTGAAGATGTGTTTCCGTTTATTCCTAAATAAAACTTTGATCCCTAATTGTGGCCTGACATTTGCATAAGTGTATAAAGTTTGATGAAAATACTTTGAACTGTTTCTTTAGAATTGAAACTAAAATCTAAATAATTTGGATAAAGATAATAAATTCTCACCAAATTATGTATAAGTGCATGCTAAACATAAAAATGTCTTAAATTATTTCTTTAAACCTAAGCAAAATACAAACTAGATGCTGTCATGAGACAGTAATACCCGCACTAAGGTGTTTGCCTCTAAATACACGCTCCTACATATTGGGCGGCTTTCCAAGGAAAAAGTCAAAATAATTCTATACTAGATGCTGTCACGAGACAGTAATACCCGCACTAAGATGTTTGCCTCTAAATGCACACTTCTTCATATTGGGCTTTACCAAGGAAAAAGTCAATTTAATTCAATAATTTACATATTACATGTTTTATCAAATTGAGCATAATATGCTCAGGTGACCATGTGACCCATGGGCCTCCATCTAATAGGTATTTCATATCCTTAATTCATTACTAGTCTGAATTAAACAACAGAATTAATTAATGATGTAAATAAGGTTTGATAAAGGGGGGTAAAATATAAATTTTTGGCACATAATTGGAACTTTTTAAATCTATTCTCTCATATCTATAAATCAACAAATAATATTATTCAAATTAATGTAAAGAGTTTTTGATGAATTTTTCAAAATGTGCAAAGTTTATTTATATTTAACAAGGCAGTTCTAAACTTCTTGAAAGCTGCCATATATACACAATCAATTTAGTCAACCCCCACCCCTCACCCATCAACACACACACCCAAACACACCTAATTTGCCTGTTTTTGGAAATAGGCCTAGATGGAAAGTTAAGATAAAATATCTTTCGTAAATTATAATTTTCAATTTGTTCTTGCACTATACATGTATTTGAACACCTGCATCACATTGGGCTTCCGTCACGTACCCAACTTAAGTACTAGTTTTACCATTGGCATTATCATTTTTAGATTTCACTGCACGTGAAGTAGGCTACTAGTGTGGTATACACATCATTGCATATAGGAATTATTTCATTTTGTTTTTTAATTGGATTATATTTCATGAAGATTACAGGACCTAAATAATGACAATCGGTAAGTACAAAGTTTTGGTATAGATTTGGGTAAAATAGTCTGAAATGCAAACAGTTAGGTTCAAGTTTAAAGGATCAAAGGTCATCCGATGCTTTGACATTCTGAAGAGTTATCCCCCGTTATCAACGTTACATTCAGTTACAATATCCAGAATTTTTTTGGGGGGACTGGGAGGGAGGGGGGTTTCCTGACCAGAATTTCCTGAGAAGCTAAAAAAAAAAAGAAGTTATGTTTGGGTCTGTTTTCTAGGGTGGAGGGACACTTAGGGCATCCAAAGTCATTTTTATTTCCTCCAGTATATATTATAGTCCTGCAAAATCCGGGGGGGGGGGGGGGTTGAGAGGGCGATCAGCCAATCCACTCCCTGACCCTGTAATGACAAATGATCATGTGACTCCTAAATAGTTGGAAAGTTTTTCCATTTGACTCTCCATAACTTTGTTTCTTGTGTTATTATGTTATGTAAATTTAATGGTATAAAGGTTATGAACCCCTGGAGGTCATTCTCACTCCTAATGAGCTGGAAATGTTCACAATATGACTGCATTAAATTAAATAAAAGTGCATCAATGATAAGATTACTTGACATTTTTTTCATGAATTTGTGTCAACTTATCTTCTGGCGGCGGCCTAGAATAGGAATGAAAATCATTCAGAGATGTACCACATTAAACTATTTGTATAATTTTTTTTAATGTAATACAAGTAGTAGTTTGCATACATAAACAAACAGGGGTCTGGGAAGGGGTGAGGGGGAGGATCGAGTTAATATTTCTTTATGTCTTAATGGTTGAAAACTCCTAAAATGAATGTTGACCTCAAATCTAACTTGTCCTCATTATTTTTCAAGTGGTGGTGTCTCCATATGAGTGAAAAATTTTTGAGAGGGATGTTTAATAACAAACAAAATGACATAAAAACACAATATTGATTTGCGTTAAGAAATATGCAGGGGATATTTTCCATCATAAATCTTCTTCTCAAGAACAGCAAGGGCATTATTGTCCCCCGTTTTGGGGAAAGGGAGGGGACGTTAAATCTCATTTGTCTGTCAGTTTGTCCATTTTATTGACAGCTAGTATGTGCATCTGTCACAATAAATTTAACCTTGGTCATAACTTTTGAATGATAAGAGATACTGCTTTCCTATTTCACATGTACAATACCACAAAACTTTCTAAATATACTATGATTTTTTAACCCAAGTGAGACCTTGACCTTAAAGTTTTACCTACTTTCCAAAAAATAACATTTTAAATTGATCAATTTGAAAGAGAAAAGAAAGGGCATTCAAATTATACATGTTTATTACATGTGAAAAAACTTTTCTAAATATATCATTACTTTTGACTCTGTGACCTTGACCAAGAAGTTTAACCTACTTTTCAAAAATATTATATTGTATATATAAATTTTGATTCAAAAGAGATACATGTATGACTTTTATATTTGACATGTACATTACCTGCAACAAAATGTTTCAGAACATGCTATGATTTTACCCCTTTGACCTAATTTTCAAAAATTGATATATGATATGGGTGCATATTCAATGACATAATATGCCATAAATTATGGCATCCCATTCACTAAATCACAGAAAGCAGAGGACCACAATTCTTTGAATTTGCATAATCTTGATAGATGGAAACATCGTCATATAATGTAGATTCAAGTTTTTTATGCCACACCATGATTAGGAATACATGTTTAGTTTTTGTCATGTCCGTCCTCCACCCTTCCATCTGTCTTTCCATTGGGCTCAAAGAAACTTTCTAGATATTTTTATCAAAGTTCATATGTTGATGCATACTGATGTAAATATCCAACTGCAGCAATATTTTTTGCCTCTGACTTTTCCTTTGACCTTCACGTAACTTTTCTTTAAAGAGGTTGGGTGGTTGCGGCCATTTTTAGACTATTTTGGGCTCCTTTAGAAGAAGAGCTCCATATAGATATAATAAGATATAATAAAAATGATAAAATGATCAAATTTTAAAACTAAAATTTATGAAATTTTTTTTTGCCAAATGATAGTTGACGGCTTAAGATATCATATCCCCAAATTTAAGTCATAACCGGTGGTTAATAAAAAAATAATTTGTTGACCCCCTAGTCTCCTTAAATTACTGTTTAGCTTTACTTTAAAGAAACCATTCAAGTTGTGTAATGAAACTTTACATGATGATACATACTTATGTATTAAGCTTTACAATACTTCACTCTTTTTTACCTTGACCTTTCCTTTGACCTTGACCTCACTTTTCTAAACTTAATGTCTAAATCAGTTTTGAGTAAACAATTCAAAATATATTTATCAAACTTCATATGCTAATACATACTGCTGAGAGCTATTAATACATCAACTTATTTTGACCTTGAATTTTCCTTTGACCTTGACCTCACTTTTTAAAATATGTGTTTATCTAAGTTTTAAATAAACAATTAATTATAGTTTAATCAAACTTCATATGCTAAAAGTAAATTCACACTGATGTAAGCTTTTCAACAGCAACAACATTTTGAACCCAACTTTACCTTTGACCTTTTTTTTCTTAAAAAAGTTTTAAGCTCAGTTTCATTAAATCATTCAAGATATTTTTATCAAACATAATAAGCTGATATGTATTAGTGCTAGCTATTCAACTGCATCAAAAACTTCACCTTGCACATTCCTGTGACCTTGACTCCCTCCTCTTTAATTATACCCGCACTTTCTAAAGAAAGTGTATTGTTGTTACTCATGTCCGTCCGTCAAAGGTCAAAGGTAAAGTTGGGTTCAAAATGTTGTTGCTGTTGAAAAGCTTACATCAGTGTGAATTTACTTTTAGCATATGAAGTTTGATAAAAATATAATTAATGGATTATCTAAAACTTAGATAAACACATATTTTAAAAAGTGAGGTCAAGGCCAAAAGAAAATTCAAGGTCAAAATAAGTTGATGCATTAATAGCTCTCAGCAGTATGTATTAGCATATGAAGTTTCATAAATATATCTTGAATTGTTTATTCAAAACTGATCTAGACATTAATTTTAGAAAAGTGAGGTCAAGGTCACAGGAAATGTCAAGGTAAAAAAAGAGTGAAGCATTGTATAGCTTACATCAGTATGCATCATCATGTGACGATTCATTACACAACTTGAATGGTATCTTTAAAAGAAAGCTAAAAATAATTTCAAGAAAAGTTAAGTGAAGGTCAAAGAAAAGTCAAGGTAAAAAAATATTGCTGCAGTTGGATAGTTTAAATAAGACCACTCGAAATTTATTATTTAGAAATACAGGATTTTATAGACAATACTTTTTATGATATCCCTAAACACCACAAAATAAGCCGATTCAGACTTTGCACAAGAACAATAAGTTCTCTGATCTTTTTACATTTTTTTTTTTAAATTCTTGTTGCATGGAACAACAATAATCATTTGCAGAAAATCAATACGGCTAAAACTGCACAAAAAATTCAACTTCCCCCGTCTTTGTGGTTTTATAAAATATACCCTGACTTCTTTGTCAATTGTTTGTCAATCATCCGTGTTAAATTCTTCAGGTTAAACTATGCGTTTTACAATACGTAGATAAGTATGGACATGATACATAGGTAAATTACTTAATAGCATGGTATTATCTCTAGACGAACAACAAATTGGTAAGTTTTAAATTTAACATTTGATCACTTTTTTTTGTGAGGATATGAACAAAAAATATATTTTTCTCATAGTTCACCAATTTCAAATAATTCATATTAAAACGTTTATGAATTGATTATTAATATAACGGTTTATACCCAGTGTGCACAAAACGAAAGTACGTATATTAATAAAAAAAATATTGAAATATATCTGTATATATAAGAAAGCACGAGACGCCAATTTATTGTGAAGTCACAGAGTCAAAGGTCAAAGGCCAAAGTACTCAAACCAGTATAGGATTTAGCCCACTCAGTATATATTATAAGTTTTTTAGTGACTGGCCCCAATATAGATACATTGGTTTTTTCCCTATATTTAAAGTCCGTGTACGTTTTACAATTGGTTTTTAACACTTAATTTCAGGGGAAAAAAATCAAGAGATTTCTAATGAAATACATATATCAAAACCGCTAGGAAAGAGATGTACAAGAAAATTTTGAATCGTTATTTCGATGTAATTTATCTATTGAACTAGAGATACTGTGAGCACAGAGCTAACTTAATGATATTCCTTGTCCATCATATGGTTGTATTTGTAAATTATTTAAGTTTATGTTTTGCTGTGGGAGACCTACAATAAGTGTCATGTCAAAAAGTAAAATATTAGGTCACAATGACATTATATAATAAAGAGTCTGTGAAAGTTTCGTTTAATTTTAGTCATGGTATACAGGAGTTGTGGATAAGAGATAGGTACCCTTCAAGAGGTACCCTCCTTCGATATCATAGAGAAAATATCAGTGTCCATGTTTTTTTTTCTATGGGAACCCCCAAAAATGTGTCGGACCCAAAACTAAGATAGGAGGTCTTAGTGTGACGGTGTAACAAAGATTCTGTGAAAGTCTCATTAAATTTCAATCAGTGTTGATAAGAAATGGGTGACACCAGTGCGCAACAGTCGGACGGACTGGAAAACGAACAAACAGACGGCCGGACAGACGGACTGACATCCCGATCACTACATACATGTACCCTACAGCCTTTTAAGCTGAGGTATAAAGACACTGAATATTGTTAATTGATAAAACGACGTAGATATCTGAATGTCTAATTAAAGACAGCTGCAAGAGACGTCTGTATTTTCGAAAATTTACACCCGGTATACCTGGTATTATGCTTCATAAATAGACAAAACAGTTGTGTATGACATCAAAAACTTAGTCTTTAAGGTTTATAAACCCTCTGCTCACTCATATAAAATTTTTCTTTAACTTTTATGATTTTCCAAAGGAAATTTATATGTTGCATAAAATACAAATATTTATAGCATGGCTGGCGGGTCAAAATTTGACAAAAAGGGCACTTCAACTTGACAAATTTATAAGGGAATAATAGACATTTGTGTCATTAAGAGTTATCTCTCTTATGAGAGTATCAATGTGCCTTAATTGATTACAGATAGTGCTTTTAAGTGAACATAAGTAACAGTTGTGAATTTCATACATTAAATAAATTATTCAAATCGAGAACAAAACAAGCACTCCGGAAAACACCAGGCTGGATTATGTACAAGAGTAACTATCTGGCTAAAATTGATTTTTCCCCATGTTGAATCATTTCTAATAAGGCATGATTAATTTCAGGAATTCTCAGGAAAACTTTAAGATGTTGCTACTGACTATTTTGATAGTTTTAACAGCAAAGGTAAATAAATTGTTGCACTAAAATTTTATTTATTAAATGTTTGATGTTTGACCTTATGTAGTCTGTAAAATGCTTTGTTTTAAAACAAAAATATCAGTCTTTGGATCAAAATACTTTTTGTAGTAAGATAAATCTAAAAGAAATTAAAATTGATCTGAAAAACATAAATATCGTTCAGGAAGACGCCTTATCAGATTATTCTTTTCCTGTTTATACGACTGAGAGATGTCCAAGAGACAAAAGTGAATGGGATGCTGCCTCTACCAGACTACATTGCAATGATTCACATGGATACCACTGCGTCCCTGATAAGACATTCACATCTCTTATAGAGTTTTGTTACCCCGACGGAAAATTTAAACGTTTCCAGAAAGGTAAAAGGGTGATTCTAAATACTAATAGAAGTATATGATTTTTATACCTGTGTGTTGCAATACAAATGTGAAAAAAAACCAAGCACGTATTTTCAGGTAATTGTCTTGAGCTTGCTTACACTGGTATTTTGAACCATGTCAAGTGCAAAAATTTCTCTTTTGGTTGTCCTAATCAAGACTACAACAGCAACAAGCTCTATAACTGTAAGTTAAATATGTCAATACAATTTTTTAAAGCTTTTTAAAAATAATGTTGCATCTGGAATGACTATTTAAATCGTCATTTAAGTACAGATCCAGCTTGTTTGAATATACTTGAGAACTGTTTTATTGCGGACATCAGATGTCTTAAACTACGAACTGATAGAAAAGAGTATGTATAACAATTGTTTTACTAAACGTTTCAACTAATAAAATTACAGCAAAAGGATTTGTCGAAAGTAACTTTATTTCAGTACTTTCTCAATATTTTTTATGAAATAGTTACTGTATTTTGCACTTAATTTCCTTCACCTGATGGTGGGCCGATCAACGTAAGCATGTTGGAGATATGCTACCATACTTAAGATCAGACGTAGCAGAAGACCATAAACCCACCCTTGAATTCAAAGACATAGAGTCAGTGGGCATAGAGGTAACATTAAATGGTCATAAATGGTTCTTTGTTGGTGCTTACAAGCCACCTCAGATGGAAGACAACGTCTGATGTAGCAGTAAGTTTAACTTTTAGCGTGCCTGACAAAAATGAAAGCTCTGTAATATGTGGCATATTATGTGATACACATTGATGTCAAGAACATGATTTAAAAAGCAACATGTTTTACTAAGATTGGGAAACCATATCTTTTAGATGTTATTATAACCAACGAAAATAATAAACGTGGTAAAGTATGTAATTTTGGAAGTGGTAATAGTGACTGTCATACTTTTATTTCTGTTCGGGTAAATATTAAAATTAGAGAAAGTGAAACAAAGAAAAAATGTTTAGAAGTTTTAAAAATTTTAATGATGAACATTTCACTTTGGAACTAGAAGATAAATTAACTGCACTACAGTGTATCTATTTATATAATAGTGTTGCATTGTGCATGTACTATGCCTAAATAGTAGGCAAGGTTTGACACATGGTGCACGAGCCGGAGGCGAGTGCACTATGTGTCAAACCCTGCCTACTATTTAGGCATAGTACATGCATATCCAGCTCGTGCACCATGTGTCAAACCTTGCCTACTATTTAGGCATAGTACATGCATAATGCAACACTATTATATAATTATTATGCTTCCTGTCAGATTGTCTCTATATAACCCATACCCTACTATTCTCGCATAGTGGTCTAAGGATTTATATAGCGTAAGCATACTATGCCGAAATAGTGCACGGCCTTATTTTCTGAATAAAATTCATCAATGCACACACCGGGAATCGAACTCACGACCATGAGGTTGCCAGTCCGATGCCTTATCGATTACGCCACAGAGACGATCACTGATTGGCAGAATTTTATTAAATATATAAACTTAATTTATACAATTGACACAAGAAGGAGAAAATAGACAAATATTATTTGAAAACAGTTATATTTATTCTAAGGAATCTTAGATAAATGTGTACAACAAAGTTTCAAACTAATTAGCCTACATACAGATCGTTAGATGAATTGATATCAGGGGGTCATTAAGACGCTTTTTTATATAGCGCTTGATTGAAGGATGTAAAAGAAAATTATCAATGAGAATCCACGTCTGTAAACAAATCAGTCTTACTAACAAAACAGAAAATAAATATGAGTATCTTTGGGACAGAAAATTTTGACTTATTTAGAGAAAATACTAGTAACCAAAATAACTAAGCATGCAACTAATTTTAACATGAAGATTTTCAATGAGTTTTTGCAAGTGCGCTGTGTTACCACCATTATTTTCAGGAAAAAATCAAATGGGTTGCCGCATAAACAATAACAACAGTCAGCATAATAATATGATGTGTTATATCCGAGTTTTATTTGTGCTAATTTTTTTTCTATGTCTCTAGTCGGTAAAAGAGCTTTAAAGCTCATGTCCTATGTTATGTGTATAAATAGTCCGACTTTAAATAAAATTTAATCAATTACTTACACGACACACTTTTTACGCTTTACGAAGCACACTAGTTAAATCAACTAGGTATTTCTTTCAGTTTTCAATATTCCTGCATGTATATCTCTTTAAAATGGTTTTCCTATATTGTTTTTTAAAAATGTTTTTGTAATATTTACAGACAAAGAGCAATGAAACAGGGTAGACAAGATGAATGCCTTTGCACTGGCTATATTGCGGCATTTTCCGTTTTATCAATATTGACCATTATGTGCGTTCTTGTCAAAATAATTCATTTCTGCTACAACAAACAACAAAAACGTGAGTATATTTTTAAGTCACCCGAGTCACTCAGGTGACATGTGACCTATTCCTATCCGTTACGTTCTCGTCCTACGTTGTGTTTTGCCTATCGTCCGTCGTGCCTTAAACATTTTCAGCTAAACAAAGAGCATGAACCACTTTGGACCTAATTTGGCCCTGAGAATTTCTGAAAAATCGAAACCGTTCAGTTTAGGTTGAAAATACAGTATTTATCCCTTGGAGTGTTGGTGACCACGTATTAATTAATCGTGACGTAATTTCCCATCTATTCGATGCATCATGACGTCATTAAATGCGTCGTATATCTCATATTCTGTAAATTCCTTTGAAAATGACCGGTTGAAGCATTTTTTTCAATATTTCTTATAGAGCACAACCTCTGATCCAAAATATGCGAATACATAATGAAAACTCTGTTTCTGAAGATCAAAAAACATGTTTAATTTATTTTTTCGACTGTGGACTGTGCTCATATTTTAATTCTCTGCTGAAGGTAGTCAAATACGCATGTTTTCTGCAAATTTCAAAAACATTGCAATTTCTCAGATCTGTTTTTTGGATTCTCATAACGAAATTTATTATAGAAAATGAAAGCACCAAATGTCTACTTCATTTTGATATATGAAATGGGAAAGAGGGTGATAGTTAATAAATTGATATAAGTACAGGGCTATTTTATGCATAAGATGGCTCTTGCTCTTTAAACCAATTTTGGCATATAGTATCTATGATTAAAGGGGAAAAACAATATTGAATGTCATGGTCCCTATCACCCTGGTTAATGCAATCTTTAAAAATCTTCTACATTTGACATTATTGTAATAAGCATCCGGCACATACTTACCGATTATACAGTGAAAATGCCTTAATTCTTTGACAAGTCCTCCTCTGCTCCTGGGTATTGAACAAGCTAACTTAGTACATAGTGATGATGAGCAAAAATGCCTCATCATGGCCTCAGGGTCAGGAGTTCTGGTGTAAAGGTGGGGCTCTGATAGTACATTAAATCTTCTTTGCTCATGGGTATTGAATAAATTAACTGAAGTAAATAGTTATGCTGACCATGTCTGCCTCTTCCACCATTGTGAATTTTAAGGCCGCTGGGTCAGGCGTTCTCATGTAAGGGTGGGGCTCTATTGATTTAATCAATATATATCAGATTATATAGTGAAAACGCATTATTTGTTTGAAATTATTTTCCCCTGCCCTTGGTTATTACTAGTATTTAATCAAAGGGAACATGGTGGATAAGCAGAAATGCGATATTCAAAATTTTGATATTCATGGCCCAAGGGTAAGGGGTTCTGATCATGATGGGGGTTCAATTGATTATATTGTGAAAATGCATAATTTATTTCAAAATAATTTTACTACTCCTGGTTGTAAAGTAAAGAAACAAAATCAGTGTTTATTTTGATGAGCAAGGGCGCTTTTATATATATTTTTTAAACTTGTTGTTTCAGGGGTTCTAATGTTTCTCCGAGGGGTGTGTGCTCTATGATAGTGTAGTAAAAAAAATGTGGGAATTATTTGAAAATCTTCAACTTATTGCATAGTAGACATGATGAGGGTACCTCTTTCAAATTTATAAATTTCATGACATTGGGCCATGGATTCTGGTATTAGGACAGACATATAAGTCCTTTGATTTTATGCTGAATTTTACTACGGGTTGTTTTGTTTATCTGATCAATATAGAAGCCTCACGGTGGCATGATCGGTCTACGGGGGATACTAACTCCTCCTAGGCATCTGATCTAATCTCTTGAGCTTTCAAGGGTGCCCTTTTCACACTTTTGTATTGTTAATATTTTTATTTAAGATCGATTATTGTTGGTTTTCTTTACCCTTTTCATGACATTTTTTAAATCTATCAGCGAAGTCATTGTACATGTAAACATGTGTATATGTACTAATTCCTGGGATTTTTTTTCAGAGAAAAAAAAGCAAAACTTGACTTATGAAGAAAATCCACTTCTTAAGAGTAAGATTTTAATTTTGTTCACAATTTTAGCAAAGGACAGGATACACTAAGACCCCTTTTTGTCCCGAGCTTTGGGTGTCTTTTATAATTACGCAACAGTTTCTCAATAAAATTCTCTTATCTCCTTTGCCACAAATTGAGTACTTGTTCGATCTAAGCTACATGATATACAAAATTCAGAGGAAGATCGGGGAATACGTCATTTCTATGCAAATCTTCATCGATTTTGCATCATATTTTTGCTTTAGAAAACATAGAGCACAAATTTCCCTATCTACAAAATTTATATATTTCATACTCTAGTATCAGATACATCTTGTGTATTAAAATCTCAGATAGGCAAGCTTGTGCTCTTTTTTCCGAATTTAAAAGTTTCTTAAATTTGACAAAATTTCAGCAGAACTGAAAAAATTCTGAAAAAATGAACTAATATCTGCACCCATTTTGCCCTCTGTCTTAGTTCTAATTCAAAATTTGTGCTGGTTTAAAACAAGTTACACTTTTAGTTACAGTTTTATAATGACTATAATGATTTTAACTGTGTTTTTTGATTTTTACTACATGTACATACATGTTTAAGGGGTCAGATTCAGTCGAAACCATACCTTGTCCTTTGATTTCTGAATAAAATGCGATTATTCCACTGTTTCTATATATTGCTTTTCTTATGAATATTCATTTTGCAGGGAGAATAAACTCAGAAAGTGAAAACATGAGATCGGATCATTTAAACATGGAAGGTATCTATATGTACATCGTTTATTTTTGCTTGATAAAACTGAACAAAGGAGAAAAATATATGGACAAACTCTCATTGAAGAGAGATCATGGCATTGCAAGTAACTGTCGTTTTAATAATGAACAAATTCAAAAGTTTTATAATGTACAATCATAAATTTAGATTTACTGAGTTCAAGATAGTTATAAAACCTTTTTGATACATCAACTAATACCTATGCTATTTATGCCTTTTATCAGAAAATTTAAATATAACCGTTGTGTGACTACGTGTATGTATATATTTTTAAAAAGATGCATTTATTACCTCTTACTTAAACATTCAGGATTTATTAAATGTAATACAGTGTGGATTTCTCAATACGTTTCAATCGCAAACAGATGTATTTAATGAAACTTCCTAAAGTAACAATTTCTTTTTGAAATGTGTTAAATATTTAAGATAAAATTAGGCAGCTTTGTCATGCTACATGTATCTCTCCCTTGCCTAATCATAGCTGCATGTCCTTGTATTTTCTTATATGTACATATGTAAATCTTAGTTTGACATTTCATCACTCTTTATCGTGCACCCGGATAGATCCGGAGCGTACATGTATATTGTTTTTGCCCTATCTTTCTGTTTGTCTGTTGTCAACTTTAACCTTCACCATAAATTTGGAACCTAAAGAAAAGAGATTTCATATTTTGAATGCATACTCCACTAATTAAGCTCTTTCATGTGACACCAAAGGTCAATGACCTTGTGACCTCGACTGTGACCTTATGCTAAAATGTCTATTTTGAACTTTTGCCATAACCATGATAACGTTTGAACCAAAGAAGATTGTGACTTCATATTCTATATGCCTACTCCACCAATTAATTTTCTACATATATGATTTTGATTTATATTTTTACAGATGACAAAGGCAGATACATTTTTGTCGATTTCACAGTAGAAGATGCACAGCTTTTTGATCTCTTAAAAAGACAATGTCTCAATGGCGTATATGTTGGTTTTAATTATCTCGTTGAATCTAAGGTAATACCAAAAAAGAAAAATGAAATATTTCATCAATATGATGTACATGGATGTACGTTATTGCATTATGCAGCTCAAGGGGGATCAATCACCATACTTAAAACAATTTTAAAAACTGATCCAGAAGCAAGACTTCAAAACGAAAGTCACCAGGGTCAAAATGCACTGCATTTTGCTATAAGATATAAGCGAAAAGATATGAGCGAATATCTTATTACACAACACGGGAAAACATTTATAAAAAGCACGGATGGAGTAGATCAATCAAGTTCAATGGAAGAAAACAAAAATGCGTCTATTAGGACGGGTAAATTTGAGCCATTTCACTGGATTGCATGGAATGGAGATTTAAGGATCCTTGAAGTTTTGAAGGAAGCTTATGTTGATTTGACGAAGTTAACAAAGAATGGTCTAGGCATTTTAGACATTGCATGCATGAAAAAGGAAAATGATTTCTGTAGACATGTTATAGAAAATGAAAAAGAAATTGATATAGAAAAGGTGGATGCAAGTGGTTGGAACATTGCTCATTATGCTGCAATGTCTAATAATGTGGAGGTTATGCAACTTCTGAAAAACAAACACGAACAACTGCTCAAATCCAAAACTAACGGGAGTAAAACTTCTCTGCATATTGCATGTGAATATGGCAGTAAAGATGTTGTTTCTTACTTAATCGAATATTTCATATCACTCTTGAACTGCAAAGATGACAAAGGATGGAATGCTATACACTTTGCCGCAAAAGGAGGCGATTTAGATATTCTCGAAGAATTGCTAAAAACTAATAGAATTGACTTCGAGTCTCTGACAGATGAAGGAAAAACACTACTTCACCTTGCATGCATCCATAAACGCGTGGAAATCTGCAAGTTTGTAACCGAAAGGTTTTACGAATGCAACAGGAAACTTTTAGATCAGGAGACAAAAACACATGGCTGGACCGCTGCTCATTATCTTGCTGTTGAGAGTAAAGGCGATGGTAGTGAGGTGGATATAATTGAGATGTTCCTAGATCGTGAAATGGAACTTTCAGCCAGAACGAAAAAAGGATACTCTATTCTAAATATAGCAATCGATCATTTAAATATAGAACTCATAAAAACCCTTGTTACTGAGAGGTATAGAACAGCCCTCAAAATAACTGAGAATAGTATCAGAAAGTACAGAGAACAAACAAAGGATGAACGTATTTTGAAGATTCTTGACGACGCCCTAAAAGAAATGAGTGATGAGAGATAAGTAATCTGAAGTCAGCTTTGAGACTTTCCACACCAGATGCATAATCACTCACTTTAAAAATCCTTCCATTGTGTCGAATGACGTGTTTTTATCGTTTACTCATGTGCACTGCATTATTTGAAACTTCAATGGGACTTTGTAAGATCGAGTTTAACTGTTATAGCTTTTCTCTAAAGAGGTATTAAACTAATATGCCGGCGAACCAAAGTCATGAAATTCCATTTGATAACAAAACTGGTTGTTTTTTCTTTTACTTTTATATGATTTTTGTGTATAAAAATGCTATGTATTGTAGACACTTCAACGGCTAAAAGAATTATATTCTGACCATACAAGACTTGTTATTAGTTTATGCTTACTGTATTGATACCAGAATATTTAAGGTTTGATAACAACTATATTTACAGTTTTTTGTATTTTAAAAAATTAATACATGTATTTGATTAACGAGTTCAAGTTGGGTTTGCAAAAAAAAAAAGAGTTTTTCGAAATTTTCACAAATCCCTAAAAAGTACAGGAATCATCATTATTCGTGGGGAGCCAATTTTCGTAGATTTCGTTATGGCACTTTTATCCACGAAATTACACCCCTACGAACAAAATAATCTTTGTCAATACAAATGTATCTATTTATTTAATCTTCTGAATTCACGAGCTACCTACGAAATAACGTCCCCACGAACAAACCAAATTTTACTCACGCACGAACATTGACTCCCACGAATTAAGATGATTCCAAAGAATTGCAAGTTTATAATTCATCTTAAATTATATTTATTGTGCTGAATTTGATATATAACAAAAGCTCATAATTGATGCATAAGAAAGATACAGTTCAGGAAAAAAAAACGAGTCTAAAGATTACGATTTGTTCTTTTATGATAAATAGTTTTCTTTTATTTTTAATGTTTTATTATGATCTGTTTTTCATACCATATAAACCTTATTCGTATTTGTTAGTTTGATTCCATGAATAGTTTTAGATGTTGTAGGGTGATTTGTTTTTGTAACATCATGCTTCTATATGAATGTTTTGCTGCTTTTTAACTCACCCAACCAGAAAACTTAAGTAAGTTTTTCTGATCACTCATTTGCCCATCCGTCTAGCTGTTCGTCTGTTAACTTTTCATTTTTTAAAATTCTTCCCAAGTACTTACTGGCAAATTTAAGCAAAAATTGGCACTAAGTATCCGTGGGTAAAAGAAGTTTTAATTGTGAAAATGAAAGGCCAAGCTACCTTACAAGTGGAGATAATCAAGGAAATTCAAAAACTTGATAAGATCATTAAAATATCTTCTAAAGAACCACTGGGCGAGAAAAACTGAAAGTTTCATAGTGATATACTAAGGAAAAATCTTTAAAAATCTTCTCAAGAACCTTTGAGTTAAAAATACTAAATTAGTGTGAAAGCATTCTTCGGTAGTATAGATTCTAAACTGTTTAAATCATGACCTCCGGGAAAAGGGTGGGGCCACAATAGGTATTACAAGGGGGCAAAGTTTTGTGAAGAAATGCAAAGTTACTCAGGTGAGCCTTGTGGCCCATGGGCCTCTTGTTCTTGATTCTCATTGATAAAAGTAAGTTTAATTCAAAATCACGCTCAGATAACCACATTTAGTATCAACATGGTTGGTTTCTTTCTGCAGACTTGTAAATATCATATGGGCTTCTAAATAAATGACAAAGATTTTTGTTTGTTTGTTCTTTAACGTCCCTTTCGAAAATTTTTCACTCATGGGCAGTGGAGAGCTGCAAATTTTCTCCTATACTCGACACTTACGGCCATTGAGCAGTGAGGGATCTTTTTTTCATGCCAGCTTCTACTGCGAAACGGGATCTCGGTTTATACAGTCTCATACGAAGGAGCGGTTCCCACGTTCCACAGTAGCATTCGCATCCGCGATGTAAGGGTTATTGACAACTCCTTACTCCGCGACTCTAGTACAGATGCTCTAACCACTGCGTCACACGGCGACATGACAAAGGTACATGAATATGAAATTAAAGAAAACTTTTTGTACGTGTATATAATTTAATTTTGGTTGTAACGCTGTATTTGATTGGATAAAAAAATACTATATATCGTATAAAATGGGTTGCCTACGTCACAATGACTTGCGTCAAAAACGTATCAATCCGCCTGACGTTACACTTCAGTTTTGTACAAAAGTCATTTTTTAAGGACAATCATATTCTTTTCTTACACCAAATGAATGAAAATAAATTTATAAGGGATGTATTTAATGGCTACCTATTTTATACGGTATAAACTGGGTTGGAACAGTTTACGCTTTTTAATAAACCGTTTTGCGGTTTATACATGTAAAGCGTAAGCTGCCCCAACCCAGTTTAAACCGTATAAAAGAGGTAACTACTAAACTTATTCCTTAAATATAGCTGGGTCATGTACATGATGTACATGCGATATTCCAATATTTTTGTTTGATATAAATTATATTTAAATATAATATTAGATTATAAATATAATATACAAAATAACATATGATTATTAATATATATGCAAAGTACGGAGAAATTCACTTCAAAAAGTTTCTCATTTCCGCCCAAAAGACAACAGTTCATGCAAGTGTTAGCGGAATATCATTACATAAATAAGAAAAGTTGACGCTTGAAAAGCTGTAATCATTTGGTTTGTGATACAATTTAGTTGCAAGTTGACCTTTCTCGTCTATTGTCATGCAGTGAAACCTTCAGGTAAGAAACAGATGTGGCAGATTCTGGTTTTTTTTTTTAGTTCGAATTGACATATATTGTTAATTTATAATACAACGTCTATATATATCTATGAATGTCAAAGTCTGAGAAGTCATTAAAGAACCACATTCACTGGAGACAAAGATACCCCCTTGTTCTCCTTGTCATGATCGGGAAATAACGGAAAAATTCGTCGTAAATTAAAGCTGGGAAAAATATCTATATTTCGGCATATTGCAATACAGTGACAAAAATATCTTATCGCAATACGTTTTGGTATTTATCGATATACCGGCCAGATACCTAAAGAAAGGAATTTTATCATTAAATATAAATTAGATTT
>NW_026926404.1:0-27558 GCF_032062105.1 Saccostrea cuccullata
TTTCAATCAATTTATAAGAAAATTCCTTTAGTCTTTGATTGTTTAAAATCAAACAAAATCCAATTAATTGAAGCAGAAAAAGAGATATATTCATACGCTGCAGTTCCACCAAAAATATAGTCCCTGCTAGACTTCAAACCCAAATTATCATTTCAATTATGTTCAGTTATGAGAAGGAAAGACAAGTACATGTATTATATTTTAAATCCCTTACAGCTTAAGTCGACGTTAGAATATAATCAAATATACTTTGAATATTTCATTCAGTCAGAAACAAAACAACAATTCGTCCTTGATACTAATCTTTTTAGATTACTGTAAGATAAGCAATAAGCGGAAATGAGCAATATTTTTTACTTCTAAATATTTAAACTCTAGAGGAGACACTCTTACCAATGCGCTGCGCGGGCGATAAATTCAGTTTTCATATATACATATAGTACAGGGACTTTTCTTTGGTAATTCAATTTCTCAAGTAAGGTATCGCTATATGATCCTCTGTTGACGTGCAGTGTCTATCTTCATTTAAGTTTTCACATTCATTTTCCTTAGAACCAAAGGGCCAATACAACAAACTTGCTAAAGTCATCCTTACTTTGGATATCGAAATTCAATGTATACTAGTAGCTAGTAAATGTTGTCCCTTTTCAAAGGGATATGATTAAAATAATTCTCTATTAATGTCTCGCTTATAATGCTGCGTCAATTCTCTTGTACTTGGAATTAACAAGTTCGTATCATAGTTTAGCATGCTTATCAGCAAATGAATATACAGTGTAATACCTATTTGAAAATAAGTTTATAACAGTCCAAATATAACCTAAATCTAATAACTAATCTTTACAACTGTCGATAATACCCTAAATCTAATGTTTCAGGTTGCACGAAGACTCTGGAATGCCTGAATCAGAAAACACACGTTGCGTTTTATGCGTTTTATTCTAACAATTTTAAAGCTCTACCCACTGGGACGACTTTAATATTTGACTCAGTGGAGACAAACCTTAACAGTGGATACAATAAAATAACTGGAATATTCACTGCTCCGACTTCTGGCGTCTATGCCTTCACTTGGACATTGCACGCAGCGTCATTACACGTCGCTGGTTCATCTGGGAGCAACTATGGTGAAATGAATGCGTCGATAAAACTAAATGGAGTCACAAAAGGTGCGATTGTTGCCGATACTGAAACACAGTACGATAATGCTGCTGGCACAGGATTTGTTATTTTGAATCTCAAAGCTGGAGATGAAATAAAAATTGTGTCTGGGTATACAGGCCAAGGAGCTATGTACAGCACAAATCAAAATGGGCGAACATCATTTTCAGGATTTCAGATTACATAACTTTTCTCTAACTATTATTTTCATTAAGTTAGGTATTGATCACTGTGGATATTGATTGCTCAATTTGACTAAAGCATTAACTACTTTTCATTTCTTTGATTAAAAAAATCAAATAATCCTTTCATGTTTTTAAATATTTTTTTCAACTAGACATGAAACCAACTACGCATGGTTTAAGGTGCATTTGTTTTGGAAGATGCGAATGAATTGGTCAGATATTCAAAAGATTTTAATCTTTTTTTTTAATCTTTTAACGAAAAGCAAAGTAATATTTATTTTAAAGGTTTTTATTTTGTAGTGTTTTTTGAGATGTATATTATATGCTAAAATTATACAGACGATGTGCATATTGCATCACTTTTAAGTTTAGTGCCAAAAACGATATTGCACAAGAACTTAATCATAGTGTATCTGTATTTGAATTGTTTAGCATAGTCGCTACAAAGATGACAAAATTTTTGTTTATACACACCGCAGGTTCAATCGGATCACGTTCGCCCTTTTCCGTAACCGATGAAAGGTTACGGAAATGGCCGAGTAGTTACGCCTTTTGACTGCGGATTTTGATTTGTCATCTGCCAAATTATTCTAATGTAAAGCTGTCACGACAGCTTAAGTCGGTAGAGCGCTCGGAAAGTCTTGAGTTAGAATTATTTTCACTATTGAATGTATATTATATATTACATGTTGTAGCTGTTCAACTGAATACAATATCTAAGAATAAAAATACACTAGAGATTCTTGAAACAAATTCAGATTAATTAACACGAAATGACATGATCTGTCAAAAGCAAAACAGGCATTTTTTTTCCTAAATTCAAATCACAAGTCGACGATGCAAATCAAAATTTTAGGAAATACAGGTACTCCATTTTATAGATATATAAATTTGAACATACAATTATAAATATTTTGATCAGTACTGTATTTAAAAAAATTGCAATGACGTTTACGAGAACATCTGTATGCATTAATGATCATTTAGGAATGATTTCTTTGAAAAAAGATCATTTTTATTGTGGAGAGTCAAATGCAAAGAGCAAATAACACCTTTGAGGTGTATATTGATCAAACGAAAGATAATTAGACTACAAACACTTCAACTGAAGGGTTTGTTTATTTTCCTATCAAATTATTCCTAAATTACGTTGTTTAATTGCCTGCATAATTATCTTATTGTTTTATTTTTCTTTCTTCACCTGTTCATACCATTTGGACATGCTATCAAACCTGAAATTGTTACTGATGATCCTTGCTTTGAAAATCCGTGCTTTTCTGACGTTCTGGAACGAGTATTTGTACAGAATTTAATTTCACCGAAATTTACTGACTAAGACAAATAAGTTTGTCTCGCTTAAGGTTCATTGCTACTCTGATAAGAGAGATAACTCTTAGTGACAAAAATTTCTATTATTTCTTTAAAGATTTGCAAAGTTGGAGTGTCTTTTTGTCAAAGCAAGCTATGCTATAATTATTTGTATTTTACTTAACAAATACATTTCTTCTGGAAAATCATTACATGTAAGGTTCAAGCAACATTTCATATAAGTGAGCAGAGGGTTTGTAACCCTTAAAGAACAGTAGGACATTTTTCAGGTGTTTCATCATATTCTAGGTAAAACAGAAGTGGGCAAGGGAAGGTCTTGGACATTAAAGTAAGTTGTGACGGTCTTCATTACACTCTAGGATGTAGAGCAATTGACAGGGTAACTCATTGCAGAGAATGTGAGATGGAGTAGTGTAAAAGAATTTGAAAAACACAAAATTTTATATGAAAAGTGTTCCATGATCAGTGATTGCATAAAGTAATTGGATATAATTATGGTACCCGATGAGTAAAAAAAAATCCTAGCATATGTGAACAATATCTGTAAATTCTAATTTGTTAATAGAATATACTTTTTTTTTTTTTTACACTTTCTTAAGGTATTTTGAGATGGATATTATGAAAACTGGTTTTAGACTACTTTGGGACATCATTTTAGTTAACTTGGCAATGATGGCTTTCACAGCCCGAAAGCATTGGCATCCTGTATGGCTGCAACCGCTATTTCCTTACCGTCAATTTTAAGAGTAATTTCTTCCCTTTGACATTTTTCTTTGCCCCATTTCATGTCAAATCTTTATGCAAAGTTCTCAATTTTTTTTTTTACATTTTACTATAAAATTACAAATTTTCATTGGGGGTTTAATTTTCTATGTTTTCGAGGTATGAATTGATCCACGAATTTATGTCTACTACGAAATGTAAAATTTTATATACATAACTACTCAGCAATTCTCCATTACCGATTCAAATCCCCACGAATCAATAGTTGTTACTCGAACCACGAATATTGACCCCCTGAAAATATGGGATTTTACATTATTTTAATCAGATAACCACAAAGCAATTTTTTCAAATATCTTTCATGCTGTCACTGTCGTTGAAAAGCTCCCCCTGCTGTATGCCAGACAAAAAGTTTAAAAGAAATAAAAGACCAACAGCAACAAATTTTATAAATGGACAAAACATGTTAAGAATCCCAATTATAAATTTATGGTTGATGTCGTAATTAATTTATGCCCCTCAGCTCATGTGTTCAGGGCTGGAATGAGGAGGCACAAAACCTCTGCAATCAGAACAGCACTTCTTCATTCGCCTCGTTATTTTTTTGATTCTCCATGCAATTTTCTATTGAGACATAAGAGATGTTTTTTTCGCATCCAGTACTAGTGTCCTTCGGAAATTATATGCACATTTATTTCCAGTAATATACATAGAGGATATTTAATGTTTTGTAGTTGAATATAGAATTTATTTTATGAGTGGGACAGGATTTTTGATATTTTCACGAGTGCGAATCACGAGTGAAAATATAAAAAAAACCTGTCTCACGAGTGAAATAAATTTCATATTCAACAACAAAAACATTGAATTTTCTGTTTATTACATTTTTAAGAATTTCTTTGATTTTTCCTATGCCTCTGTTTTTTTTTTTTGTATTACAGGCACAGGCAACATGGCGTCATAGTTGAGCGGTTGAGACGTCATAGCTAAGTGAGATGAAAACATTGTAGACATGGATTTATCAACATATTTTGGTTTTTTAACAGTTTTATTCTCTGTCAGAATGGTTTAATTATGTATTTCTATCTTATATCAGGTCAAAGAAGATTTGTTTTACAACACTCTCTTTTATCGCACTTTTGATATTTGTCACACTGTGCCGGGATATCATTTTGATATCCTTTCACACTGTGACAGGATATCATTTTTATTCAATGAATAAAGTACAGTATTTCACTGGTAAAAATGTAATAAATGTAAATAATTAACAACACATATCTGTAAATTTTGATTATATATATTTGATTCAGTTCTAGATAACATGATTAATTGAAGGATTATTCTTGGCATCAAAATCTATAGCACATTTATTTATTTCTTACTTTCTGTCTATCTGATTCATAGGTTACATGTAACATTTACAAAAATTTGGGAAAAAATGCTTCGTTCTACGATACACAAATTCCTTGACAGGCGTATTTCCTTATAATATGATATGATATTCAAAAAAGAGTGTAAAAATTAATGTTTTTTAAATGTGTTATGGAATTGATGTATATTTAGCGAAGAAAATTAAAATAAAAATAGAAACAATTTCTAACTATCTAATATGTTAAAAAATCCCGAAGACATCAGACAGTCTTACAAGGATTATTTTCAAAACAGACGTGAAAATAAATAAAATCACAATTAAGTCTTTCATAAAACCACACTGAAACATTGACAAGATTCTAGTCAGGTTAACATTGGTATGACCCTGGCGTCCCCCGGTATGGTAACACCACACTCGATCCACTTTTCATACCACTTACCGGTCTGATGTGGTCTAAATCCTATTGTTACGAAAGAAAAAGTATCTCCTCTATTTCTTCGATAGAAACCTTTAAAATAAATAGTTGATAATTACTGTGATTACTCTTTATTGATATAATTATTTGTTTTATAGGCGTCGGAACCGGGGAAGGGGACACTTTTTTGGCAAAGATAGGCATAATGTAGGCATTGAACATTGGGGGGTAGGTCTAGCCCCCCACCCCCACCAACTTTCCACATACATGTTGCGGTTTGGGTAAAAAAAATGGGGTAAATAGTAGTGTTTGGGAAAAAAATTGGTACTGAAGGACGTTTGAACGACCCCAACCCATCCCCACGAAACGACATTTTCGTGTTTGGACAGTGAACATATTTTCCGTATTTATTGGTTTGTGTTGCTTCTAAATTTTTTTGTAGATAAGATTTTTTCTCTCACACTTAGTTCCTTTCAATCTGCTTCCGACGCCAATGTGTTAAATTCATATGTGAAGCTGATTATCATGCTGTAAATTTTGAATTTACCGGGTGGTAGTATATACGAAATTGGATAAACAATTGGAATATCGTATCCATCGTATCGTTGTTATAATTCGTGAAATACTCATCAGATTTTTATTTGTAGTGGTAAACTCATCACCGCAAACAACGGCCAAAATGTACGCTCCTCTTCCATTTGGCCGTGGTTGAACGAAGAGAGAATTCTTCGTAGCTCATTAAAATATTGACCAATGCGAGCGAGTAAAGCATAGTCGGATGATGAACTTTATCGCGACCTTTCAATATCCAATCGCTGTATAGGAAAAAGTTCTAGTTTACTGTTGAAGTCAGTTGTTGATTTCGATTGCGATGGAAACAAAACTTGCCACTGACTGAATATGACGTCACAATAGAGAGGCGTAAATATTCAAGTTTACGACACTTTTTGTGATCAAGCAGCCACGGGTAGGGGAAAGCTATATATGCGGACTCCGGACCGTGGCTTGAGACGATGTGGTTAACTCGAAATCAATAAAGCATTGGAGCAGGCAGTGATAAAGAATATGTTCTGATAATCTTTTTCATTGCATCAAAATGATCGTTTACCTCCAATTAACTTTAATGCTAAAAAAACTATCAGTTTTAAGAATTGATCAGAATGTGCACATCCATTCAAAAGAAAGTTTTGAAGTTTTAAATTTTCTCTGTTTACATTATCATGTGCATATAACTTTAACTCTGGATAATAACTGTAAAAAAGTATCAAAAGAAAAGTGGGGTTCCGCCAAAACTTCAACCATGTATACCTCAAAAATATGCTCACCAACTAAACTTTTTTTAGTCTTTGTTTCCAAAATGCCAAATTCTTCGAAAAAATTGAAAATTTAAATCTAGTAACAAAAATTAACTCAGCAGAATCCATCCATAGGCTAAAGATATTTTCTCTTTTCACATTGATAAATACTTAAATCATGTTTTATATAGAAGTTGATAGCTTTCGATGATGGCTACACAGTGTATCATTCCATTCTTAATTATGCATTACATATTTGGCAACAATTTTATATTTGATTTTAATGTATGCAGGGGTTTCGACAGAAGAGGTAAAATTTCGCAATTGGCTTTTTCACAGATATTACAAACTTGCACTATAATTTCTGTATCTCAGGAATTTCTTTCAATCGATGGTATGTTTTTCGAACAACTTTTTTAAATCACGATATCAAGAAATTTTGAAATTTGCTACGTACGTGTATGTGTAATATTTTTTCTCACCTTGTGTGTTTGGTGATTTTACATAGTCTTTAGGCAACACACCTTTCTGGGTTGTCCCCAAAAGCTCACAGTGATCCTCACCAGAACCCTCCCCATCAGCAATGTTATAGTATTTGCCGGTTAATGTTTTGCTCAGAAACAGCTTGTACCTAATTGAAGACACCATGAAAAGATAATTTATTTTATCACTGCTTAACCTACTGTAGTTCCTGTATTTGATCGAATGGGACGTAAAACCACATACAATCAATCAATGAATCAATCTTGTATTTGATATTACGATTATATGTAGCAGTAAATTCTATCTTGATATTGAAAGGTCTTTTTCCAGTTTATACATAAATTGATAATGTATGTTTAAATGTTTTAAAAATAGAAAGGAAATACTGCAGAATGAAATCATAACACGAAAGACATAATATTTTTTTCCATATCAAATTATATCTAACAAAGAAATCTTAATCAATATACAATGTACATGTGCATGTATGTATTACAAAAATTCTTCTCATGGCATTTCTTATTTTCTAATTTCATGTGTATTGTCATATCTAATTTGAATAATTTACAAGGCAATTGAAAATTTTCTAGATCTTTCAAAAAATAAATTTTCGAGAAAAGTAATACATTTTTAGATATATGTATGATCCCTTTTTAAATAAAGTTTCGATAATTCAAGTATTTTAGATTTTCATATCAATATTTCATAATTAATTATTTATAAAATGTTTACAAAATAATTTAGTTTTGTCACTTTATAACCTTGAAATCCCGAAAATTCGAATTTTTTGATAACATAACTAAGACTTCAAAATGCCAATTATTTCAAATCTTAAATATTATTGAAACCGTTGATATTATATAGTTCTTCTTGCTTCAGTGAACTAAAAGATAAGTACAATCAGTGGACAATCATATATATAACTGCCATAAGAACCAATCTACCATTCGCGACACAACTTCTGATGCATGGAAATGGTTTTGAATCATAGTCCAAAATAAATGGTATAGAAATGTGTTTTCCAATCAGACCTATATTTTGGAAAGCAGCTACAGAATCAATAGAAGTATCCAGTAGGTAGTCTATTTTAAAAATTCTCAGTGTAATTTAGGATTTTTTGTGCTTTATGTATACTTTCGGCAAGAATCATTGACACACGATGCACAAGACAAAGCATTCATCTTAATAAGTAAACCAAACTTAATAATATTTAAGTTGTAATGATTTTTAGGGAGGTTAATTTGAATAAATCTTTACCGGACATTCATTATCATCAGATTAAATACGGACGGTATAAATACCTTGTAGATCTGCATGTCATCACACCGAGATAAGGAGCAGAGGAGTAGTTTGTCTTCTTTACGTACTGGCGGCCACCTTCACATCCAATCCAGCTATTGTCATAGTAAAAACTATACTGCAACCAACAGTGGCTTGATTCTAAGCAATCTAGATGAAAAGTTAAAATCATACATGAAATGTTCGTCTAATTAAAAAATAAGGCACAACAATGATTGTTCTTCCTTTATAATGAAAAAACAATTTAGGATTTATTTAGTTATTTTAAGGTGCTTCGTATATTCAAATATTTCACATTTTCAATATGGTAAAATAGTTATATAAAATGACACACAAACATAATGTTTAAACTGTTTTCTAAGAGGGATATACTGTAGAAGTACTTTTTCAGCGTGGTATAAATATAAGTGTAAGGCATATGCTGACAAGCTAGAAAACCCGCGTAAATATCTACCCGTTGATTAAAAAGAAATTAAGTTTTCACGGAATTATGACCCCGTGGAAAAGTACGTCTACAGTATCACTTTTTTATATTTTCCCCCCTCAAATCTGTACTTAGATTGGAAGCTTTTAAAAGCTAACAAAATTAGTGTTTGTTTGTAAAATCAAATCTCTGCAATATAATTTTAAACTTCAGTCTACTGCAATGTATAATACTTTTTTACTAATATTTAAAAATGTCTTTGTGTCTTTGAAATATATAAAAATATAATTGAATTCATTGTTTTGTAGTAATTTTGAGAAGAAGAGAGAAAAATATTTTCATGCGCCGTCGTTTCGCCAAAAATAAAGCCCCTACCAGATTTCAAACTCAGTTTCCAATTTTTATTGAAAATTGTATAATTATTAAGAGAAAAGAAAAAATTTATTTTTTTTATTTCGTGCCATCTTAAGATATAAAATAAAAGTATAAAACAAATATACTTTTAATATTTTATATACTCAGTCGTCAAAAACCCAGATAAAAGTCCCTCCATAAAATTCTGCTTCTTTATTTTTTATAAGAAACATAATTATCCACTAATTTGAAATAGAAAGAGCTTTGCTACTATACATTTGTCTAGACTGATAACATAACATCCTATGAAATAAATTGGATGTGATAAAAGTATCACAAACCTTGCTTTATTGAAGGGCCAATCAGGTTCGTGATCGAGGAAGTTATGTTTTGTTCAAAATCTTCCCTCATCCTCCAGATTTTTTCAAGTGTATATTCACTATGATTTGCTATCTTACGCTGTGTTTCATTAAGTATTCTTTTGTCTTCATTTTGCAGGTCACCAAGTCTAGCCTGAACTTTTTCTTGTTCGATGGATAGATCTTTCATTTTGTTTTCTGCAATGCAAAAGAATTTAGAAGAAGATATAATGAATTTCAAAATATGTTTCGAAAACAATATACATGTACATGTAACTAATGAGAAATGTACATTATCATTATTATAACTATGCATTACTTATATTTTCTTGCCATGTTTAAGTTAAGCATGTGTCTATCAGATATACCCGCATCGTTATTCTTTACAATTTTATCGTGTCCTATCGTGCGTGTATCCTATCGTATCGTGCGTGTATCCTATCGTATCGTGTTTTCCGTTTATCAGGTTTTGCGTTTTCTATCATGTTTTGCGTGTATCGTGTTTTCCGTTTATCGTGTAGATCGTTTATCAGGTTCTATCGAGTATCGTGTTTTGCGTTTATCGTGTACATTCGGAAACCCTCGCTTTTTATCTTTACTACAGAAAGAAACTACTGAGCTATTCCGATTTTTTTTTTTCGTTTTGTTAACTAAAATAAGATGACTTCAACCAAAAAGGAGAAAAGAAAGTTTTATCCCTTTCTTTTTCATCCTTAAAAGAAATATTAAAGCGTAGAAGGAAAATAATAAATAAATAGCGTATTTCATGAATAAATAAATTGATTAATTAATTAATAATTAAATAAATAAAATATTTATATCTTGGTGAAGTAGAAAGTGATTGTCAAAAATTAAACAGTAACTGTATTCTTCGGAATTGAAATTATAATAGATCACCGGTCTTTTTTAAGAATAATTTATTCAAAAAGCAAATAAATGAATAATAAGCAGGATATTGATATGTATCTTTTTTCATGCAATATTCTTTTTTCCCCTTATTTATCGTCTGATAATATAAGTAATATGTTTACGCCTTTAAGCTGCATTTATACAAAATTATTTAAAGTCATCATGTTACAAAAATAATAAAACATTAGACATTAATCCAGATGATTTTAACATCAATTTTGGCCGTATACGTTCAGATTTTAAATTAATGTATATAAGGAAAAACATTATGTTTTTTAACAACTTACCTTTTTCGGCGTGAAAATAAACTGAAAATATAATCCACCGGGGTGTCAAATCGAAGACCTTTACATACCAGAAAACTGACACGTATGTGTAGCTCTCTAATCCGCACACTGCCTTCCTGTGCGATCAACACCCCCTCCCCCTTCTCCCCTAACTGACACCTCGGCCCGTGTGTGTGATCATCGTCAACAAACCTTTACTGATTTCTCACCTGGGGTCAATTAGTAACCTCGAATACTACCTGGTTCTAATGAAACGCATCTATTTATGCTCGGAATTGTGTTCCTAACTTGTGTGAACAAACTTATCAAAGATATAAATTAAAATATATTAAATAATTGTACGATTTATGGATTAAAAAATTATCTCATTGCTTGAATTTTAAATAAAAATTCAAATAAATCAATTTAATGAAATGAAGTCCCTAAACTCAATCTGCTGATTTATTTCATTTTGTACAATGGTTCCATTATGCTTATGTAAATACGTCTTTTTATAAACTTAAAAAAAAACTGTACTTGTGGTACATGGACTTTCGGATCATCGGGTTTTCTATGTAACGGGGTCAAATTAATTCTAGGAAACAATTTCATTGATCGTAGAAACGGATAAAATACATGTAGTTCTAACATGCTAAACTATGAAAATTAGCTCGCATGATTTTTTTACGGTATCTTACTATAATAATAAAACAAAAGAAGTCGTCTGTGACCATGCAAGACAAGTAAATACACCGAATCAATTTATAGTATTAATCGATTTAATTCCATACATGTACGTATATAACTTTATTTAAGAGTTCAATATTATATTTGGCTATTTGGTTAGATCTTGTTTCTAATTTTAAATTGGTTACGGACTTTTAACATCCCGCCCTTCGAATATGCCTCATATGAGATTACCGGGTCTAAAATTATTTTCAGGGTTTAATAATTCATTTGCCGACTTAAACCTATTTTTTGTTATTATTAGAAACAGTACACACAAAGCTAAATAGAAATGACTTATAATTATTTAGTCGGAAAAGTCGCATTTCACTCTTTTAATATTTGTTGATTATTTTTTGTGTTTTGTGTATTTAACCATTCAATACTCTTTAATTAATAGGAAGTTTTCAGTATCTGATATATAAATGTTTACATGTACATAAGTGAGAGCTTAGCGTAAACGTACATGTACAAGTGCAGTTGTAGGAGATTCATATTCTGTTGACATAGTTTAAATGTATTAATGCAGAGCGCCATTATATTAACAATTATTTAGATTTCTATTCAGGAAATTAATTTTCTTGAACTATTATTAATAAGTTCTTGAAAGATCTATTATGTTAAATTTATTAATTTCATTAAAGCTGTTTCTTTGAACCTTTCTTTCGGCCGGTTTTCTACTTGTATTTTTTTTTCTAAGATTTTAATATTTAATTGCGACTTTTCGATACATCGCAGATTGTAATCTTTAGACATTAAATACAAATATTTAATTTATTGTGTAAATTTCTTCCGTGAAGTAAATTGGTACTTGTAGATAAACTTATCAGATAGAAAATTCAAATGTATATTTTTTCAAAAATAATAAGTATATTTATAGATTTTCAAAAATTTATAATAGTACCCGTGCGAAACGGTACATAATCATGTTAGGGATTTTTGTGCAACAATTACATGTAAATGTATGCTTAAATATCTATAATAAAACGATTCATGTTTCAACCTTAAGATGAGAATTTCGACCTTAACACTAAATCGTAAATTCACACAATTGAGAAGAAATAAAAAAAAAAATTACAGTCTCCATTTCATCCTAATTCATTTAATCATTGTAAATTTTTTTTATATAAATAAACAAATTTTGTAAAATTACCACAGAGATCTCAAGTTAGTTTATTATAATAATTAAATGTACTTCATAATTTAGATTTGAAGCTCTGCAAGTATTTAAATTAAAATATTGCAGTAAATAGACAAAATAATCTTTTCGTTTTGTCAGTACACGTTCCGCATTTTAAAACAATCCTATCAGGTTTTGCGTTTATCCTATCGTGAAGATCATTTATCAGGTCTATCGTGATTTGCGTTTATCGTGTTTTGCGTGTATCGTGTTTTGCGTTTATCGTGTTTTGCGTTTATCCGATCGTGCGTGTATCCTGTCCTATCGTGCGTGTATCTTATCGTATCGTGTATCCTGTAAAGAATAACGATGCGGGTACTGTAACTAATGAGAAATGTACATTATCATTATTATTACTATGCATTACTTATATTTTCTTGCCATGTTTAAGTTAAGCATGTGTCTATCAGATGTAATAGTACGAATCTTTCTTCAGTCATTGTGCTGAATTCAAATGAAATTATTTGAGATTTTTCTAAACAGTGTCTTTCATTCACACCACTCTAGTCTGATTAGATTGGCCGAAATATTGTTGTCTCTTAATCCCATGCCATTTAGTTTCAAATAATATTTAAACAAAGACATGAAGGCATCTTTCAATAAATAGTCCACTTCAAATGGCATTGAAAATTATATTTTAGATCTTGATTTCATCCTCTAAAATTTAATTACTCCAAAATAATATATAACAGCCAGGTCAAAATAAAAATTTATTATTTCCTGATGTAGTTTGAGTTTGGAAATTAGTAAATCGAAAAAGTAGTGATTTAATTTTTAATGCTGGTAATCTGAAACAGCTTGTTTAATAAACAGAAGCTTTGTGTATCATGAGCAGTGACCGGTGTTTATAAATTTACATACCTTGGATATCGTGCTTAGCATTGATTTCCTCGGTATAATTACGGAGAAGTCCTACAGAATAATGAACGTTAAGTAAGTCATTCTGTACGTTTACTATTCTTTCCGATGTTTCATTATGGTCAAATTTCATCTTCTGTTCTATTTCACTTAACATCTTTTTATATTCAAGCTGCGCCTTCGCTATCCTTTCAGATATGTCATTATGGTTAAATTTCATCTTCTGTTCTATTTCGCTAAAAATCTTCTCATATTCACGCTGGTAGATCATTATCCTTTCCGAGGTGTCGTTATGGTTAATTTTTATCTTCTGTTTTATTTCACTCAAATTTTTTTCATGCTCATGCTGCTCATTTATTATCATTTCAGATGTGTCGCTGAGGTTCTGTTTCATCTGTGCCATTTCATTCAACATCTTATTATCCTCATGCCGAAGATCATCGGTACTTTTTCTTATTTCTTCTTCGTTGGTTTTCATGGCTGCCATTTCATTTTTCACCTTTATCATGTCGTTAACCAGTGAATACACTTGTTTCAGTAATGATATCCTTATTAATGTTTCTTGGTTTATCTGGTTCTGCAGATTGTTGATGACTATATCATTTGGTTGGCACGATGATTTAACACTAATGCCATCTTCTGCCTTCTTTTCTGTCAGTGGCGAATGGGAATCTACCACGGCAAATAATGTCCACAGAATTGTACAATGCGAAAACATTATTGTTCAAAGCGGGATACCAAATGATAATAACTGAATTCTTTATACGATGAAAAGAAAACCTTTCAGGCCCAAGAGCAAAATGAAATGATTGGTACAAGTTGAAGATATTATGATGTGTAAAAAATAAAGGGGGATACTTTCAAATTGAAATTTATTAACAGGATTTCCCTCTTTAAAGTATTTTGCGTGAAAATAGAGGATTAAAGAGTTTTAGAACCTATCAGAGCAACTTAGATGCGAAAACACTTTGCTGCTTAAGTACTTTTACGTTATTTGTTATATACAAGACAACAGACGTAAAATTCATTAATTCAACGACTTTAAATATCAAGTACTATATCCTATCTCAGTTGTCGGATGGGCAAAAAAATGGAAATAATCTCTTCTTTAGAACGTGTGTGTTTAGCCTGGATTAAAAACATGTTAAAAGCAATCTGACAGATCTAAAGTGGCTCTTTTTCAATTACACTGGCTACAAATTAAATCTAAGATATTATTCAAAGCTAACTCACTCTGAATTAGCTGCTTTTATCGAAGGAAGTGCATATTTAAATGCTTTACCTAAATCTCAGTACTTATATAATAATAATAATGATCGTATTTACATAGCGCCTTTCTAGCATAAATGCTACTCAAAGCGCTTTACAATGCATTATTACCCCAGCAGACCTTAACAATCCAGAATCTTTCTCAGTGCAAGTTGCCGTTGTCAGCGCTAGAGCACTAACAATCTGACAATATCTTTCACTGTCTATAGCCAGGTACTCGTTTTACACTTGAGTGGAGTGAGGAAATTCGTGTAAAGTGCCTTTCCCAAGGACACAACGTCGGCTTGTCGCGGCCAGGATTCGAACTCACAACCTTTCGGTTTGGAGTCCGGCACCTTAACCATTGGACTACCTAGTGATTATCGTTCTTGTCAAATATTTTAGTTGATTATTCCCCTTTTTATAAAAACAACTGAGGGCGCTTTGGTTGCAACTTCCTTTTTCAATATTCCAGCATCATCTTGGGTCGGTAAAAATTTTCCAGCTTGTTATTGTGTATTATTAATTTGAAACAGCCACCCACTTCACCCATTTAGAATAGATACTGCTTTTCTGGTTTTTTAATGCTTTCAGACGAAGACTTACAGTGAATATCAAGTTCAACATGACAGGACATACGGGATGAAACCAGGACCTTAGGGAACAGCCATTGCCAAGGGGATTGAACCACTAGTATTTCTATGGACTCACATCATTCTGGACTTTCAAGACATTTAATGCGAAAGTGATGTGAGGAACAGTCATTTATATGGAAGTGATTCAATCCAAGAGCAAGCCATGCATCATTTCCAGGAGCCAATAATTTTCCTCTAACCGCAAACATTAAACAATAATGTGAATTTATAGAATCTGGTACGGCTGTCCGTTTCTTTCCAGCTGAGATGTGCGTAAACGAGCGGCACTAAGTAACGATCCTTATATGCAGTCATGTAACTCATGAAAGTTGAAAATGAAACTTTGGATTTAGATATACATAAATAAGTGCTTGACCTCTGCACCTCTCAGGGTCAAGGCTTTTACCACTTTCTGATATGGTGTTTGTGAACTTTGACTTTTGAACTTTGAACCTGAGTTTGAATATTTAATATGTAATATTTGCTTTGTTGTGTTGCCAGAGACAGTAATAGCTTGTCATAATTTGTGTCTCTGGATAAACAGCCGTGCCCAATTTTCGCCACAATAATATTTATTAAATACATACTTGATGTTTTTTATATGCACTTATCTGAGATAAATCTGATTTAATGTAAAATTTTAAACCACACGAAAATTTGTGATTTCACAGTAATAAATCAGTTAAGGAATAGGTACTCAGGAAAAATCAAGTTTATGGTTCCTCTGGGTAGAAAACTAATTTCTTCGCCGCCTCGGGGAATAGTTTCCTCCCATGGAGAACCATGCACTTGCTATGTCCCGAATAAACATAACTGTATAGTTATTTCCATTCATATGTCGACTCGATATGTCCCAGTGAGCTCTAAATAAAACACTTAACAGAGTTCCTCATATCTGTTTCATATTTTGGATGTTTGATTGACTATGAACTACATGTATAAGGGCTAACTAACAACTAAGTTGTATGTCAAACAAAATTTCAGCTTTTTTCATCAACGTTATCTATTTTTTGTTGTAATATTTAGCTATCACCTACATATGAAGTTTATGCTTACTAACTTACTCGATGCACAAGAGCATGTTCTGAGTATGATCAATTTTTAAACCGATGCAGGCTACTTGCACATAAGTTGATGTTACAGGGAATACAACAATCTCGTTTTAAGTCGCTATTCTATTGTCGTACACGTTCCGCTATAACATATATATATATATATATATATATATATATATATATATATATATATATATATATATATATATATATATATATATATATATATATATATATTTGTTACACCTTTCTGTTTACATATTGTTTTCTCCAATTCCAAGTCAACAGTGTTTACCTTATATAGAGGTATATAGAGGATATATAGTTGCTCACTGGGACATATCGAGTCGACATATGAATGGAAATAACTATACAGTTATGGGTATTCGGGACATAGCAATTTCATGGTTCTCCATTGGACATGTACGACAATAGTATATATAGTTAGCATATATAACCTATCATGGGTTTTGGTTGACGTTTTTCTTAACAATCATTATAAGGTTTTGTTTTTATACTGAATTTAAGTACGGAATAATCCGTCTTCCTGATAAATACTCACGGCGGGTGTGACCGGTCGGCAGAGGATGCTTTCTCCTCCTAAACACCTGAGGCCTGTTCAACAGAATCAGCGCTAACGAACGTTTCTGTAGGAGGTATAAGGAATGTTGGCGAGCATTCGCAAACGTTCTCTCAGTTGAACAGGATTGCGGTAGATGATTGTTTGGTAACCATCGTAATTGTCTGAAAATTCTCATGAATTACTATTTAGCCCTTTTGAATTTCTATTAACGTACGTAAAGAAGTGGTAAACACTGTTGACTTGGAATTGGAGAAAACAACATGTAAACAGAAAGGTGTAACAAGTAAATAATCATAAACTAAATTTCCAGTTTAGTGGAAATGCTCTTTACATTGGACATGAAATAGCCGAAGACAATAGTTGCAGGCTGTAAATCTTTAGTATATCTATTTATCGAGCATAATATGCTTTACATGTACAAACTGTACAAACACGTCGTGCGTTTAGAGGGTCAGTCTATTGCTATACTCAGTAGTAAGGTCAGATGACACGTTCCTGAAAATATATATAATTTTCCCCAAGAATTTGTCATTGAAATCTAGGAACTTATTCAAGTTTCTTCACAAAAATTAGGGTATCTTACCAGGCATATGGGTAATCATCTGAATGGTCTATATTACAATTTTTGATATACTTATAAAGTTATAATATTTAATAACATATTGAAAACAATGTAGAAATCACAAGACAATGACAAATATGCATAACTTTATATAGGACAAATGTCACAAACTTTATATATTATCTTTGTGACATTTGTCCTAATGTTTGAGGGATATAGCTATGTTGACGCTGTGCTCACTAATGCCAACACTTCCTTGAATTTAACTACTGATAGAGTGGGTGATCTGAACAAAATTTTAATCAATCAGGATTTGACTCAGAGGCTACAACTCGTGCGAAATGTCATGTAAGTTATGAACGATGTTCAAAAATTAAAGAATGAGGTTCAGTGCCTGGAAACGAAAAATTCCCATCTCAAGGCAGAAATTGATTACAAAACTAACAGTAAGTATTAGCACATCGTTTTAAAATTGAAAGAAAGGCATTTTTTCAAACATAGGAAGAATGTATAAATATTCAAATAAAGGATTGGAATTTTTAAAAAATGGTGAAGGTCAAACATCAGAAAATTCCTTTATCAAACGAGAATGTGTAAATCATTTTATCAACACAAAAGAATGAAAGAACTAATATCTGATTAGTTCATTATGCAAGTAGAAACAAGTTTGATTTGTGTTAATAGCATATACTTTAATCTATAAAATATAACGGCAATAACGAACAGTTTTCAAGCTTAAAAGTCCATTAAGGAAGGATTCTTTTCTGGTTTCTGACTAGATGAAATATTTAAAGTATGTTTGCTTTTATGTCTTTATATCAAAGGTGTAAGAGATTTAAAGAGCATATTTTTCTTTTCTCACAAAAAAATTGTACAAATTTACATGGAAATGGTAAACTGCGTTTCAAAACCAGAAGGTATTATATTTTTTGCGGAATGGTGGCATATGAAAATATTTTCTTTTCTGCATCTCAAAATTTTCATAGAGCAAAGAATTAAGTTATCATTTTACACAATCAAAGACTTGAAGAGATTTTCAAATCTAAGTTAAATTGATAATGAGTGAAGTTTTCAAATATATCAAATAAATAGAGGATATATCTATATTGTGTGATTTGATATTGGTTTTATCCAACGAGTTGAAATGGTGTATATATTCGCGAGGCTTGCCGAGCGAATATATACCATTTCAACGAGCTGGATAAAGCCAATATCAAATCACACAATTATAGATGTTCTTTTTATCTCATACGACTTTCGTTTAAACATAACTTTGAGACTTTCCCTGCCAAAATACATGAATGATTGCTAATTCAAATCGTACGTGAAAATAAGAAAAACTTAAACGTAGGAAGCGTGCACTTATAACTAATACCGGTATATTCAAATATTTACAAAAAGTAGAGAAACATCGGATTAGTCATTATTCATTTAAGTTAAATTATTCATGTCAACTAGGTAAAATAATCTTCTAGGCTCTAAATGGTACAAAAGAAAAAAATCAATCATTTGAAATACATGTAGGGATCGCACGATTGGCGACAGTATTTTTTTTTATTATGTCCAGCGAAAAAGTTATGACCTTGAATTGACCTTGCCTCTAATATAAAACGGTCAAATTAATCTCACTGATACCATCACTAAGTGATGTTGTCTTGTGTTTGATGTTGTGGGAGCAGGTGCCATGGAGGATTGAGTATCCCCTGCAGACTGATTACACCTGCCATGTGCCAAAATCGTGGACAATTCGATGCGTATAATATGGCTAGAACTTACTAATTAATTAACATCTGAACATGAAGATTAATTCAAGATTTTATATTTAAGTCATAAAAATTTTAAAAATATTGATATTGATTGGTCGTATGCATTTTAACACCTAACTCGAGATTTTTTTTTCGACTCATTTGGAGACATCACTAGTACTGTGACCCATGACTTTCATTTTTAATGCTGGGCGCTTGGCGAGGGAAGAGTCAAGCTATCTAATATGCTTATGTTAAGTCTTGGCGTGGTGCACCTAATGCGAATAGAATCGAGGGATCTGTTTTGCAACAGAACTTACAACTAAGACCAAAATTCAAATGTATCTGCTTCATATAGCTTACTACTTTACATTAAAGTAAAAATCGTTTTTATTTTTTTTAAATGAATGCAGCAGTATATTTTTATGCTAGCGCTTTTGAAATCAACTTTGCAAATTTTAACAATCAGCTTTAGTTTTTGGTCCAGTTTTTAAAGAAATGTGATTAAACAAAGAGTGAAAGTACATTGTGTTTTAATGACTCATGTATACAGTAACTTTTAAAACCGGAAAACCGGTGATCTAAACGTATTAAGGAATTCAAATCAAATACCCTATACACAGATGTAAACAGAACTAAGATACGAAAGCCCAGAAGGCTCATTCGAGATTCGAAATACGAGATTCGAAATTCGAAATACGAGATTCGAGTTTCGAGATTCAAGATCCAAAATAACCAATCAAAAGGCGGTTTGAGATTCAATTACTCCCCTTTATTATTTTTTACTACCAAGAAATCGTTGAGTATTCTAATACCGAGGAGGTCATTTGATTAAATTACAACGCAAGAAAAAGTGTTATATATTATCAAAACGAAATTTAAAGAAATATTAGTTTTTGGTCTGCAAGATATGCTTAATTAATTTATAATAGCTTCTAAAATGTCATAAGAGATTTATATAACGAATATATATATTTCGTGTTATCTACTTTGAATACAGGGTTGTTGACATAATAGTAAACTTAAAATAGATTAAAAGTACATACATCCCCCCTTTTTTTCAACCATATTTTTTTACTATTGAAAATGTTCATCGAAAGGTCGGTTGCGAACAAGCCCCCCCCCCCTCCACGTTTTGGTACAGTGGTGCAGTATAGTCAAAGAAGTTTTAGTAGTAGTAGAAATTAGGTACTAAATGAAGTTCGATATCCCCCCCCCGCCCCCTTTCACGCCACGAAATAGGATTTTCGGATTTGGACAAATTTTTTCTGTCAGTTTTTATTTTCAGGTTTAAAATAATATTTTTGTCTGCCCCCCCCCCTCCCCCCCCCCACAGTCAAAATCGATGCGTCGTCTCTGTAATAATTAGTACTACGGGTTTCAAGGTGGATAGTGTTTGTGACACGGTATTAGAAAGTGGCCAGTGACCAAGTTTATGAAACCAATAGACAGCCCCTTAAATACGGATGGCTGAAACATGCATGCTTATTTACGATAATGACCCATTGGGAATAATAAATTCTAAAAAAAAAAAAAAATCCCCCTATCCCCACCCAACCTCGAAAAATAAGGATTATCATGGTAATTGGAATTTATTTTTGAATTTACATAAGCATAAAGTTACTGTTTTCTATAGTATATCATATCGGAAAAATATTTCGGGAATGGCCAAGTGGGAGGGGGGGGGGACAAATGTGTGGTTACCAACATTCATTGTCAATCTTGCGATGCATAGATACAATAAATATGTACTATTATTCGATAATTATTTAAAAGGAAACCGCTCGGGTCTTACCCGACTTGGTCAAAGACTCAAATATACTAGTACAACCATAATGCTCATTTCATTGAGGGGGGGGGGGGCACAGCCATACATTTATAGTTTTCAACTACCAAAAATTTCTTGACAACCAAAAACAAAGCACAGAAAGTCATCAAATGTTTTACTGAGGGGGCACAAGCATATATTAGTTATGATTTCTATAGTATTTTATATATCGGCAAAATTATGGGGGGGGGGGGGTGCAATGTAAAGAAATGTACCCTCATTAGTCTTTCATATAAATAATAATTTTCTCTCTCATCAATGTTCTTATTAAAAATAAATGTCGACTTAAGAATTCCTCAATTAAACGATAAGACCTTGATTGTAATATTCTATATACGTATCTATTGTTTTGTTTAATGAGGAAAAATAAGAATTTATATATATTTTCTAAAATGTAACCTAAAATTCCTCTATATTTCGTTTTAATACATATATCTTTTTTTCTTGCATTATCATTTAAGCAAATGACCCATTTGATATGAATATATTCAACGATTTCTTGATAGTAAAACATAATAAAGGGGAGTAATCAAAATTGAACCTGCCTTTTGATTGGTTAATTTGGATCTTGAATCTCGAAACTCGAATGTCGAATCTCGTATTTCGAATCTCGAATGAGCCTTCTGGGCTTTCGTACTAAGACGATAAAACTGTAGCATGCGATTCTTAACCAAGCGCTCGGCACTTTGAAATGAAATATGCGGGTCTTAGGGATGAAACCTTAAAAACCCAGACTCCATGTCACAGTAGACGTTGGCATGATATAGATCCCTCGCTAGCTTAATAGTCCTGAGTGACGATTAAAGATTTACATTTGAAGCCCTTTATCGGTTCAAAAGGTCATGTCTCTATATATTTCTGTTCCCAATGTCTTCGTCATTTATAGGGTTCATAAGTTGTTTTATGCTAAATTAATATAATAACCATATGAAAATATACTAATATATGAATTAAATACCCCCGATTTAATATTTCAGGTTGCACACGAACACTGGAGTGCCTGAATCAGAAACCACATGTTGCCTTTTATGCGTACTATTCTGACAATTTCAAAGGTCTGCCCATTGGAACGACTTTAGTCTTTAATTCAGTGGAGACAAACCTTGGCAGTGGCTACAATAAAAGAACCGGGATATTCACTACCCCAACTTCCGGTGTCTATGCCTTCACTTGGACCTTGCACGCAGCGGGAAAGCATATCGCTGGATCATCTGGGAGCAACTATGGTGAAATGAACACGGCGATAAAACTAAATGGGGTCACAAAAGGTGTGATTGTTGCTGATACTGAAACACAGTACGATAATGGTGCTGGCACCGGGTTTGTTGTTTTGAATCTCAATGCTGGAGACGAAATAAAAATTGTGTCTGATAGGTATGGCGGCCAAGGATCCATGTACAGCTCCGATCAAAATGGCCGAACATCATTCTCAGGATTTCAGATTACATAATTTTTCTCTAACCATTATTTTCATTAAGTTAGGTATTCATCACTGTGGATATTGATTACTCAATTTGATTGAAGCATTAACCACTTCTTTTCATTTCTTTGATTAAAAAAAATCAAATAATTCTGTTATGTTTTTAAATATTTTTTTCAACTAGACATGAAACCAAATACGCATGGTTTAAGGTGCATATGCATATGTTTTGCGAATGAATTGGTCAGATATTCAAAAGACTTTAATCTTTTTTAAGCTTTTTACGAAAAGCAAAGTAATATCTATTTTTAAAGGATTTTAATTTGTTGAGCCAAAAACGATATTGCACATAGTGTATCTGTTTTTGAGTTGTCCAGCATAGTTTCGACAAAGATACCAAAATTTATGTTTACCCGCACTGCGGATTCAATCGGATCACGCTCGCCCTTTTCCGTAACCGATAAAATGTTACGGAAATAGCCGACTAGTTACGCCTATTGACTGCAGATTATGATTTGTCATCTGCTAAATTATTCTGATGTAATACCGCCACGACAGCTCAAGTCGGTAGAGCGCTCCGAGTTAGAATTGTTTTTACTATTGAATGTATATTATAAATGCATGTTGTAGCAGTTCAACTGAATACAATATTTAAGAATAAAATCTTAAAACAAATTAAGATTGATCACAACGAAATGACATGATCTGCCAAAGGCAAAACAGACATTTTTCCTAAATTAAAATCACAAGTCTATGCTGTGAATCAGAATTTTAGGAAAAACAGATACTACATTTTATAAATGTATAAATTTGTAATACAATATAAATGTTTTGATTAGTACTGTATTTAAAGAAATTGCAATAACGTTTACGAGAACATCTATATGCAATAACTATCATTTAGGAATGATTTCTTTGAAAAAAGGTGAAATTTATTGTGGAGAGTCAAATCGAAGAGCAAATAACACTTTTGAGGAGTATATCGACCAAACCAAAAATAATTAGACTACAAACACTTCAACTAAAGGGTTTGTTTATTTTCCTATCGAGCATTTCCTAAATTACTTTGTTTAATTGCTTGAAACCAATACTGTGTAGGGGGAAAATAACTCGCAGTGTTAATATTCGCTATATTCACGGTGTTAAAAATCCGTGAATTCAAGAAACAGTGAAATTTTTTTTTTGTAATCTCCAGGTTTTTTTTTTTGGAAATTTGAGAATAGACAATGATAGGGCTACAAACATGCACGCGCAGTTAATGGTCATTTCGTCCGGTAATTACGAGTAGTACTCGTCATTTAATTAATCTAATTACCACGTTTTACATAAATTCAAATCAGCAGATAATAACCTGAATTTGTTAGACAAGCTGATGTTTCATTAATCAAAACAGGTGGGTCATGGGTTTTGATTATCCGTGCGTTAATAATGTTACCATGTGTATTTGTTACTGCATAATTATGCATGCATATGAATTTTTATCGACATTTTCGTTTTAAAACATCATTCAAAAAACTAGAGAACTTACTGAAGATGTGGAATGATATTTCGTCGACCTTTTCCAACATTAACACATTTATTACCGTCCAGTGCTTTTTCGCAGCGTTGTATCGAAAACACACTATTATTACATTTAGGAAAGATATTTGATGTTAAGAGTCAAAGAAATTTTGATAACTGCGCTTGTTTTAATTAATCTTCAATCATTTTTTTAAAATATCAAATCTAATTATTTTATTTAAACCTACCCCGTTGTTCGTGAAATTAAGACATAACTCTGATTAATATCGTATGGATTAAACGGATATAGACAAGGGAGGTAACTTTTATTATGTACAAATTCCGCGAATTCAAGAAACCGCGATCGTGTCAGATGAGAGAAAAACGTGATAATTACAACCCGTGAAATTAATTCCCTATACAGTAATCTAATTGTTTTGTTTTTTTCTTTCTTCACCTGTTCATACCATTTGGACATGCTAACAAACCAGAAATTGTTATTGGTGATCCTTGCTTTGAAAGTCCTTGCTCTTCTGACGTTCTAGTTTTTGTACAGAATAAAAGTTTACCAAAATTCCACAACTTAGACAAATGAGTTTGTCTCGTTTAAAGAACAGTAGGGCCTTTTCCGGGTGTTTGATCATATTCTAAGTAAAACAGAAGTGGGCAAGGGAAGGTCTTGGACATTAAAGTAGGATGTGATGGTCTTCCCTACACTCTAGGATGTTGAACAATTGACATTGTCATATCTTTATGCAAAGATTTAAAATATTTTTTTATAGTCTATTTTAATCCGATGTTTATTTTAATCAGATAACCACAAAAGCAATTTTTTAAAAATATTTTTCATGGTGTCGCTGAAGAGGTCCTCCTGCTGTTTGCCAGAATAAAGTTTAAGAGAAATAAAAGACAAATAAAAGGACAAAATATGTAATGAATCCCAATTATAAATTCATGGTTGGTTCCGTGTTCAATTTATGCCCTCGCTTTATGTGTTCAGGGCTGGTTTGAGGAGGTAAAACACCTCTAGATCTGCAATCAGAACAGCACTTTTTCAATTCGCCTCGTAATTTTTTAGATTCTCCATGCCATTTTATATGGAGACTTTTATTAGAGATGTTTTTTTTCGCATCAAGCGTACTCCTGAAATTAGAAATTTCAATGAGAATAATAAATCGTTTAGTATATCAGGAAACTATCCAAAAGGCGTGGGAGGTGATTTTATTTTGGAATAAAAAAAAACAGATTGACTAGAATATGGATGTTAGGTCTTCCTGGCGAGAAGACGTGGCTTCATGTTTTGAGGAATATTAACCATGTTAACAGACTGGAAATATATATATATATATATATATATATATATATATATATATATATATATATATATATATATATATATATATATATATATATATATATATTACCCGCATCGTTATTCTTGACAGGATACACGATACGATAGGATACACGCACTATAGGACAGGATACACGCACGATAGGACAGGATACACGCACGATAGGACAGGCTACATGCATGATAGGATAAATGCAAAACACGATAAACGCAAAACACGATAAAGGCAAAACACGATAGACCTGATACACGATCTTCACGATAGGATAAACGCAAAACCTGATTGTTTCAAAATGCGGAACTTTTTCTGACAAGACGAAACGATTATTTTGTTTAGTTACTGCAATATTTTAATTTAAATACTTGCAAAGCTTCAAATATAAATTATAAAGTACATTTAATTATCATATTTAAAAAAAATTGAGATCACTGGTAATTTTACAAAAGTCCTTCATTTGTGTCTATTTTTTGGACAATGATTAAATGGATTATTATGAATTTTTTGTTAATTTCTACTCAAGGGCATGGATTTACGATTATTTGTGTACATGTTGAAATTATCATTCAAGGTTGAACTATGACTCCTTTAATTATGGATATTTTCACATACATGTAATTGTTGCACAAAAATCCCTTATATACATTTAATTATATGCCGTTTCTCACGGGTACTATTATAAATTTATGAAATTCTATAAATAGAATTATTATTTTGAAAAAATATTCACATTTGTGCCCAATAAATTTATCTACAAGTACTAAATTATTTCATGGAAGAAATGTACGCAATAAATTAAATATATGTATTTTTAAAATGTCTAACGCTTACAATCTGTGTTGTATCCGAAAATCGATATCAAACTAGGAGACTTATTGTTCACAGAACAATAAGAGGTCTTTCCACCTTCTTTGAATTTCAATTTCATGTAATATTTATCTCTTTAAAATTAAATTTCATCAAAAAGAAACCAGGAATGGCTTAAAAGAAGAAAAAATGCAAAAAAATTCAAAATTTGGAGGTGACCTTGACCTTTGACCTCTAAGTTATTTTCAAGGTCAAAAGTCAAGGGTCACATTGTAATTAACCGCAGGTATCTATGACGTATAGTTTTAAAGTTATAAGGTTTCATGGTAAGCACAAAAGAATTAAAGGGAAGTAACTCATTCAAGGAGTCACCAGATCCTTTCTCACTTGAACATAAAAGTTGTGCCTAAAGTCCCTTAAGACATAAGTGAAGGTTTCATGTCTTTACGATTTACTTTTTCGGAGCAATAGCAATTACAAGGTTTTTCGCAAAAGGGGCAATAACTTTTAATAGGGTCCATCTTAAGGGACAAGAATGAAATCTTTGAAATAGGTTTAAGAGTACATATTAATGATGCAAAGTTATTAAGTATATATTAAAAGACAAAAAAATATAAAAAGAGCTTAATTTCTCAATTTTTGAATGACCTTGACCTTTGACCTTTACATGAATTTTATGAGCAAAGGTTAATGAATCTTATGCAGTTAGTCCCATATCTTTACTACTTCTCATTTTGAAAATTTTTAATTATTTGTACAATTCAAAGATTTTCAGGGGCAATAACTCATTGAAGGGGTCACCGAATATTTTCGCAATGAATAGATTCCAGAGTCTTCTAAAGGAGTCGAAAACATAAGTGAAGGTTTTATGTCTCTGCGGTTTACGGTTTCGAAGTAGTAGCAATAACAAGGTTTTTCGCACAAAGGGCAATAACTTTTAATAGGGTCAATTTTAAGGGATACGAATAAAATCTTTAAAATAGTTTTAAAAGTGCATAATAATGATGCTTAGACAGTTTGTATATGTTAAAAGACAAAAAAAGATATAAAAAGAGCTTAATTTCTCAATTTTGGAATGACCTTGACCTTTGACCTTTACATGAATTTTAAGATGAAATGTCAATGAATCTAATGCAGTTAGTCCCATGTTGCTACGACTTCTCGTTTTGAAATTATTTCATTATTTTTAAAATTCAAAAACTTTCAGGGGCTATAACTCATTGAAGGGGTCACCGAATACTTTCGCAATGAATAGATTCCAGAGTCCTCTCAATTAGTCGAAGACTTTAGTGAGGGTTTCATATTTCTATGGTTTACGGTTTCGAAGGAGTAGCGATAACAAGCATTTCTTGCGAAAGGGGCAATAACTTCGAAAGCGGTCATAGTTCATACGCGTTGGGTCAAATTTGTTCATAACTTTTAATGACCTTTATGATGAACAAAAAGTCTTTTCGATAAGTGTCGAAATAAAAAATCAGCGGAAGA
>NW_026926405.1:0-27542 GCF_032062105.1 Saccostrea cuccullata
TGCCAGCAAAATGCAGCAGTGCTGCCATAGTGCCCTAGATAGCTGAATGACCAGGATATCCACTAACGTTGGTTAAAACATCCCATACTAGCTAGATTTGAAATTTGGGTTTTCTTATAAAACATTTGCAGGTGAGTCAGCAAGCAAATTGTTTACAATTCCAATTATCCACATCACAAATGATCCCCTTTTACAACTACCTTTTATTAATAAATTAAGGATAGGATTCTCACTTCTTCAGTTTTAAATACTTATGGGAGGGATATGTCCTTCAACAGGTAAACAATCCACTCTATATGCTAGGACTATCCAGTCAAAGGAATGAGTAATCTTTTTTTGGAATCAAGAAAAAGATTACAAAATGAACATGAAAAAATAGGATTAATGTTCCTTTTAATGCAACAAATTAAATATTGTGTCTTTAATAATAAATATAATATATAGGGAAGGAATTTGTCCTTAAACAAAGTATTCTTACAAATAAAATCATGGGTATGTATCTTGCAAGGAAATATTTTATCAGGGTTTAAATAGGCTTTGGTATAGGCTAATGATCCCCCTTCAATTAATTACCTCTGTACTATGCCTTTAGTAAAAATTTTTTAAGACTTTAAACACCTTTAAGTTTGCTAGTTTCATTAACGATTTCCCATGCAATCTTATTGTAAGGATATTAGATGCTATTTACAAAATTCAGTAAAATTTGGGGGAAATTAATTATTTCACGATTTGCAAAATCATAATAATATTAACCATCCCCTTTTAAAACTATTCATCCACTGGAATAACCGCATGGTATGTTCCTCCTTTAAAAAGGAAATAATTCATGAAATTAATGTATACCACAGTTGGTTCTACGTTCTAAGAGGAACAGTTGTTTTGCAGGTATTATTGGGATTGTTAAAGATTTTGTTCAATTTCTAATTCAAATCTATAATTTACAAATTGGAACTAAACAGTTAAAAGTAGTACAAGTAGGGAAAATGTTTAAGGGGATTTTTTTCATCAACAGCAGTCCATTCAATTCCATACACTGTAAAAAAAAAAAAGCTAGTTAAAGTCATTAAAGGGGACTAGTAAATTTATTGTTTAAAAAATTACCTTAAAAGCAGTTTTACTAGGTATTGGTTATATTTACTAGATAAGATTAGTAAATCACTATCTTAGCCAGTAAACTGAAAGATCATTTATCATGACAAACGCTTTACAAGGCACACTACTAAATTCACTAGGTTAATTCTTTCAGTGTACTATACATGCTATAGCACTCAAATAACAGCATTTTATCTTATCACAATAATGTAACCAAACTCCTTAAAAACAGGAGAATGGCAATTTCTTAATAAAGTACCATAAAATATATCAAGGAGAAGTTCTAATTAAACCTTGCAGCTTTTTAAAGTAAAATTTTGTCTGAAACAATATTTCAAAAATTTTGAACTATAACTTTTTTTAACATGGATTGGGTTTCATTTAAATTTAAGATTAAAAAAAACCCTTTTAATTTACAAAAAAGCATTAAGTGAGAAACAATTTCCATATCATTTTGTTGATAATCAAACAATTTTTAAAAAAAAAAAAGATATTTTTTTCAATCGTTTGAAAGGTTAAAAAATCGCACAAACGAATTTTATTAATCGTTCTTGATTTTTTTTTTTAATTGTACCAAAAATTTTACATATTTAAAAGAAAAAAAAAGTAACATAACAATTTTGAAATTGTATAAACAAAGTTATGATCATATACAATGGAAAGAGAAGTTATTAGTCAAACAAACAAATGCAATTCAAAAAAAAAAAAAATTAATCAAATTCATATTTTGCAAAATATTTAATGTAAAAAATAAACAAAAAATGATATCAACTAGAGGTCTCCGTGACAATGATCACTAATCCCTTTATAATTGGTCACTTTTCCCCAGCTGGAATGTAAACCGGTGGTAATGGTGGTAATCCGTATGTGGCCGAGTCCCAAAATTGATCCACATGGGCCTAGTAGTCCTTGAATATCACCCCCCCCCGAAAACCCTTTGAATGAATGGACATTGCGTCTCGGCCATACTGGAAAATACTTGAAAGATGTGTAAAACATGGCTTGTCGATGAAGCGCAATGGGGCATCGGTGGAGACATCACTATTTTAAACTACAACTTTTTTTTACCGATGACCACAACCGATTCGCCAAATGGCCTCAGTCACCGTCCGATTACTATAGGTGAATTTTTCAACAGTTTTGTATTTAATTGTGGTTTTACCTATTTTTAATATTGAAATACACTCTCAACCACTATTTATGTTACGACTTACGGCTTTATTTTTTAGCGGCGTAACATTGGGGGGCTTTTAATCTGAATGTTGAACGAAAGACAACAGGATATAATTTGTTTTCAATATTTTATTAAATTTTATTCAATAAACATACAAAAATATTCTTCTTTGGCTTGGGCCTCCCCTGAAAAAAAAACAAACCAACCACCCTTTCCAACGGTTTTAATTTTAAACCACCCTTAACCTCAAACCCTTTAATAAATGCAAATAGACCTAATGCCTTCAGGTCTTAAAAAGTTAACTAGTAATTTCTTCACTTAGTGGTATAAATACAAAATGTCGGGTTTATGCAAAAACAATTTATAGGGACAAAAAGTTATGCTAATATCTCAATAAATGGTCAGCATTTGTTCTTTCAAAGGATGTAGCAAACAACTAATTGTATAGGGACAAAAAGTTATGCTAACATCCAAAAAATAATACAATGCACCATGCATTTGTTTTTGTTTTTAGTAAAAATTAGGAGTTATAAATATCAAGTTCAGGTCACTTCTTGTGCCTTGTAAATACTACTCAACAATAAAAAAAACGATGAGTTCAGACCACTCTTGCGTCTGAGTAAAATGAATGAATAAACGCAATCAAATTGTAACAAATTCAGGTTTAATAATTACCCATCATGTCAATTTGTCTCTCTGTCTAAAACAGAACCCTTTGTGATGGGGAGACTGCCTTTTGGAGTTGGGGTCGGGAGACCTTTCCTTACCGCAGGCGTCTGACCGTTAGACGTGGGGGGTGGATATAAACCTTTTCAACCTTTATACTCAATTACTCAATGCATAATTTCCCATACGTAAAGAGTGGAAACCTGGATGCACTTAACTATTATACGCATCTGAGGTGTTCCCAATTAGTTTTCATCTTTTACCCCTTAGTATGAAAAGCAGAGTGTAATTGTAGGGTTTTACACTAATTTTAATGAATGGATTTTTCATAAAAATTATCAAAGGTAAGCACATTAGGTACTATGTAATTGCATTTATGATGCAGTCAATGGTTTATTTAGTTGCATATTCCTCAAAACATGAAGGAAATTCGGAATGGGGGAACAATTGCACCCCGATCATAATAAATCCCAAATAACATTAATGAATAATAACTGATAACTAATAATAAATGTCAACACATATCATTTATTCAATAATTCATCGAATAAATTTTTTTAAAAGATTCATATCACAAGAAACATCTTGTTTACTTATTCATAACCATAGTGGAGAATGCCAAATTCGTAACACGGCCCCCTTCTCTATTTAACATTCGTCCTCGAATGTCTACAAACATATACCATGTTACAATCTAAAGTAATGTTCAATCATCAAAAACCTCGATATCTCGATTATCTGGTTATCTCGAAATATAGTCTTCGGGATATCCAAGTTAATCTGTAAGTTCACTTTATCATAAGCAAACTTTAAATTGTATTTAACAAAAACAATTCTGTAAAAACACATAACATTGATTCAATCTATTACAATGCTCAAATTCAATAAGCACGACGCTTCGTCGTATTTTCAAAACGAAAGTAGATTTCGTGACATGTCTTCGTACGACTTATTAAAAGGCGTGACGTCATATAGGATCCGGGCCACAATTAAAGGGTGAAGGTCAAATGGCTAAAACATAACATGTAGGAAATTCATATGCCTCCCTTTCAATGATAAAAATAAAAATAGCTCACATGTTTTAGATACTTTTGGGTATAGAATAAAAGTAGAGTGTCTAAAAGTTTACAATGATATGAAGCAAGGTGCATTTCAAGCAAAAATTATGCCCAGAAATATGAATTGAAAAGAGCATTCATTTGGTTTGTTTACACTTTTTTTGCCAAGCGAGAGCTATCCCGAGGTCATGACGTCAGAAGTTTATTAATAACCAGGGAATTCCACATTCAACACCCCTATTTCTGGATGTGAATATTTATCTAACATATTGCTCTATCATGTGGTCAAAGATATTTTGGAAATGAAGATTTTTAAAAAAGTTACAAAGAAAATAAAACACATGTTTTTACTATATAAGTCTATATGTAAGCTAATTGTGGTCTGGGTCCTTATGATGGGGTGTTTGAGGGTTTCCCCTGAATTTATTTTTAAAGATATGACAATGAAATTTTGACAGGAGGTGGGTTATGCATTTTGAAATAGTTTCATAATTTTTTTTTAAAAATATTTAAACATTTTATAATTAATTTTTATAAAAATTAAAATTTTTTGAGTGATTGAAAAAATGTTTAAATTATGCATCCCAGAATGCAATATTTCAGGGGAATTGATATGTCGGTGAAAGAGGTCACATTAGTGCATCCATTGACCACGAAGATAGTTCCTTTTTAAAAATAGAAAAAACTGTTTTGTAATGTGTATTTGCATGTGTATTCTTAATAAGGGGTCCCTTTGAAGTCATAGATGAAAGACGAGGTGTTTATTGGAAATGACAGACAAGCTATCCATTGATTTCCCACCCAAAATAAGGCGCAATAAAGAAGGTGGTGATTGGGCCAATATTTACAATAACATGTGCATGGATTTATTTGCAGGAAACCGCACGTGGAAATGGGATTCAGGCTTGGCCCGACTCATAATTGCACATGCAGGCAGAGGTTGTGTATTGGAGTTTATAATTTCAGGTAAGTGGAAATTATGGTGTGTAAAAATATGTACTTTTCACTAAAATAAATGGGGGTTGATGGGTTTGTCATTTCAAGGAAGATGGGGGGGGGGGGTATAGTTTGTAGTTTTTGACAAAAATATTGATCAGTAAGTAAGTAAGTATGTATGTATGTATGTATGGATGGATGTATGTATGTATGTATGTACATGTGTGCGTATGTGTATGATGTGTCTTATGTATTTATGTGGAAGTTTTAGGGTTGTGGCCTGGTGTTAGTTTTTACACGTTTCTTATACGACTTTGTATAGTAGGTATCTTTTCGAATAATTTGGTTGGCCCTGAGAAGGGCCGTTTTGTCTTTGTCTTGGCAACTCATGTCTGGTAGTAGGTGTGATCCTCTGGATTGTCTCCCTTGGACTGTAGGTAGGTGGGTTTGGGATCAAGTTGCCCTTTGTTGTAGGTGCATCCGGGTTTGGTCTTTCCTTTTCTAGCCGCCGCATGTTGTTTTATTAGAGTAGCTTTTCTCTGCATTTCTCGCCTTTTAACTGCTTTTCTCTTTCTGTATTGTCTGCGATAGGCATATTCCTGGTCAATGCTTTTTAGGTACTGATGTGTGTGGCCGGACAGTGGCAATGTAATCTTTGCTGCTTTCATTGATGTTGCTAGTCCCGGACTGTTGTTTTGTCGTAAAATCTCAGCTGAGAGGATTCCTTCAGCATTTCTTGAATAATTGGTGTGCTTAGGTAAAACTTCGCTGACTGCTCTGTTAAGACCCTCACATTTCTGAGTTGACGTGTTGAGTTTCATTTCCTCAATGGCACTTTGGCTAAGTCGCATCTCAAGAATGACTTTTAACAAGTGCTTGTCATTTTCATTCAGGTGCAGGGATGTCAGTTTGTTCGGGGCGAGGATATAAGACTGATTCCACCAGTTGTGTCTGTCTCCACCTTCACACACCACTGAATTCCTTCGACATTTTGAACAGTCTCCTGAGTAGCAGAGGATGGTACTTTCTACGACAAGAGGAAGTTTACTACAGATGATGTTGATGTCTCCAGTGTAGGTATCCATGAGTTTCTTATAGACTAAGCTGCACCGGGCCTTTACATCTTGTGCAAAAACTTTTCTCATTTCGTCTAACCTCCTTCTTGTTTTGCAGGGGAACATCTCGGGGCTGAAGTGGGCACTGCGACACTGCCGGAACTGGGCTCTGCTGACATGGGTTGGGTCGGCCAGTCGAGTGACTTGCCAGTCTGGATGAAAAATTCGCATGGCATCTTGGAATCCCTGGGCTGACCGGGCATCACCGTCTGTTGTGGCGTGCTTCACCTTGAATCCGTCCGCTGCCAGATCTTCGCCTATGGATTTAGCCATCTCGTACTCTGAAAGAGGTGAGAACATTTCAATATTAGCTGTGCAGTCTTCATGACCCCCCGGACAATGAACATCATAACCATTACCTCGAAGCCAGGTTCCAGTCCAGCAAAGTTTGTTCTGCATTGCCGCGCCAATAATATACTGTTTGTCGGTGTTGGTCTCGCATGCAATGGCGTAAGCTTGTGATGCATTGTAGCCTGGCTTTTTGCTGCTACCGAAGGTTATGGAGTTGTAGCGTCCATCTATGGCAATGTCCAGTTCCTCTGGATGTTCTTGACCTTTGACCTGGTTGATGGCCTTAACCAGTTGTCTCTTCTCACCCATGTCTTTTTTATTCAGGGCTAGAGTGGCTGTGTTGACCTGGTTGCTGGCCCTTTGCATGGAACTGCGGTTAGGAGGTGGAATGTCCAAGGCAGCTACCATTTCCCGACTGCGTCGATTCCCCATGGAGGTGTTCTGCAGGGCTAATTGAAAGTTCCAGTTGATACTGGCAGGATTAGGGCCTGGTTTGTTAAAGGTAGGAATTTCAGTGTATAATTTATAGTAATTTGTTTGAAAATTACATACCGTACACAGTAGTCTCTTCTGCCATCCAAACCCCCATTTCCTCTGTCCTGAGTATTCCCACACTGGAAAATTACAGTGCTTGGCCTGGTCAAAGTGGCATTTGGCTGCATCATTAAACATTTCCAAGACCAATGTTATGTCAACAATGCGGTTTCCCTCAAATTCATAAGACGTCTCTTCATTTTTTAGCTCCTGGCATGGCTCAGGTCTGGGACGAAGGATCGGTGTCCTTGAGATGTTTTCCTGGCCTTCAGCAAGGGGATGTGCTGTCTCAGTCTCTGGGGATCCCTGGATGTTTGACGCTGAACTTGAAGCTCCTGCGGCGTTTGACGTAGCCTGATGAGCCTTAATATAATGAGTGTTCCCTTTTTTAAATCCAAAATTAAGATTTTTTCTTCTTTTACGGTCACCTTTCATTGTTTTCATGTGTAGTGAAGAGTGGATTTGAAAGCAAGATTGAATTATGACAATGTTTATTTGGACACTTTTTAGTGGTATTTACTGCAATATATTCCTTTGACAATCACCTGTCAAAACAGACTCCCATAGGGTATTAAGATTACCTATACAAAGACTCTTAGCCAATCAGCTGCACATGGCCCCTCTTCACAGTCAGGAAAAAGGATATGGGGGTGGGCTTAAAAATCTGTTTATTTTGAATGTTATGTACACTTTTATCAGTAATGTGATACATCATTTGATTTATGAATAAATGTACTTTAAATGTTTACCCCTATTGTCACTCTCAGATTTTCATGATAGATTTTATATTTCTTAATTTAAGAAAATTTTGTAAAAATGCAGGGTACAGATCATCAAATTACCTAGAAATCTAAAAATCTTGTATTTTACATATTTAAGAGTGTGTGTGTGTTTAAGAGGTATCAACAACTTACTTGTAATAATTAGTTCCTTTTATTGTCTAACAGTTTTTACATATTTCAATTTTAAAATTTCATACTTGCCATTTTTTGCCATTTTCTTTCTTGTATTGCCTTAGTATACACAATATGTAATTTTACATGTAGATATCAACCAATTTCAATCAAACTTGGTATATTAGTTAAGTAGTATCTAAGGATTTCAAATATGGCCTTAAAATTTTTTAATGAATTTTATGCCCCCATATAGGATCCGGGCCACAATTAAAGGGTGAAGGTCAAATGGCTAAAACGTAGCACATGTAGGAAATTCATATGCCTCCCTTTCAATGATAAAAATAAAAATAGCTCACATGTTTTAGATACTTTTGGGGTATAGAATAAAAGTACAGTGTCTAAAGTTTACAATGATATGAAGCAAGGTGCATTTCAAGCAAAAATTATGCCCAGAAATATGAATTGAAAAGAGCATTCATTTGGTTTGTTTACACTTTTTTTGCCAAGCGAGAGCTATCCCGAGGTCATGACGTCAGAAGTTTATTAATAACCAGGGAATTCCACATTCAACACCCCTATTTCTGGATGTGAATATTTATCTAACATATTGCTCTATCATGTGGTCAAAGATATTTTGGAAATGAAGGTTTTTAAAAAAGTTACAAAGAAAATAAAACACATGTTTTTACTATATAAGTCTATATGTAAGCTAATTGTGGTCCGGGTCCAAATCCTCATGCTGAGAAATGAATCACCACTGAATTTTCACAAAGTTCGTCCAAACTACTTGCAAAAATTGGACGAAATACAATCTTCAGTAAGTAAAATATGAATACTCGTTATAAATTACATTTGATCTGACTGTAACTTACAGTGTAAGCAGGTCTATTTATCATTTTATGCGTTGTTTTGGAGCATATGTGCAAAAACAACAACTGCACAATTTAAATTGACATCAGTCAAACATTCTGTGAAGTATAAATACGTCACAATAATTCTATCTGTTTCATTGCTAATCCATATTTTTTAGGATTCCCATTATCTGAGGTATTCTCAACAACATGACATGTAGCGATGTACGAAGAGAAAAATCAAAGGTAAGTAAAGGTAAGTTGAACAATATTTCACTGATGCATAAATATCAATCAATCATTGTAATAAGATTCATAATATGACTGCTTGATGCATAGAATGCATGAAGTAAGTGCATGAATATAGTTAGATATCATAGATCAAATATTTACAGATCATCGAAAGTATAAAAACTCAACATATAAATCTCTTCTCATTTTCGCAAGAATGTTCAAGAAAACAATTAAAATTTCATGCGAAAAATCAGCAAATGTCAAATATTCATATTATCTAGCTACTTCAAAAACGTTGGTTTATTCTCACCAACAGTTTCATTGTTTGTTACATTTTCAGTGTGTTTTGTAGGGATATCAACATGATCAAAGGGCAGAGCAGATTTACCACAAGATCTGGTTGTAACAGAACAGTTTTCAGGTAAATTTAAGCTCTTAGTGTTTTCGTTAGGATCTAAACTAACAATGTTGTTTACCTCCTTGCCCATAGTCCCTGTCAGATAAATTAGGTGAACTTGTTAGGGCACGCTTTAGCTTGTCAAAAGATTTGTGACAATCTTCGTCCCAAACAAATTTATGACTTAGTTCAGTCAGTTTCATAGTTGCCAACCTCCAGCATGTAAAAATCTGGTCATGACCAGATTTGGAAAGTAAAAAATCTGGTCATAACGCGTAACGGCATTCACGACATATTTACCATGATTAAATTTTATACATATATATACAAAGTATTTGTGTATTGAGAATTCTTTTATTGAAAAAGGATTTAATTTATTATGACAAAAAATTCATACATAATTTGATTAAAATTTACATGTTAAAAATGAAAATTGAAGTTTTCATATTTCAGTATTGACCTGAAGTAAGTGTGCATTTTTTTTAAAAGGCTTTTCAGTTTCTGCTAAATTTGAAAGTATACCAATTTCAGTTTTAAAGTTATTTTTCCTCTATCTTAATTAAACAACTACTGCAATATGTTTTAAATGTGAAGTTAGGCCTACACTGTCTTCGATCACTTTATTTTATCTAGAATGAAAGTTTTTTTCCCCAAGATTCCTTGATATGTACATAAATATCGTTTCTCTTTTTCTTGGTTCAATCAGAGACATGTGTTTGGTTCAATGTGTTCCTGTTGGCCCTGATAACGATCTACTTCTATCAGAAGCCATTTTAATTGACTTCAAACATTGATTTGTCAAAACAACACCCAGTTAATTGTTTATACTTGCACAGATAATTAATCCATCGGCATTGTTTACGTAGATCTAAGCTTGGGTTGTAACTGGAAGTTAAAAATGCAACCTAATTTACGAACAAAATCAGGAAATCGGGAGATTTTCGGGTTGTTCGGCAAAAATCGGGTGAAAAGCATGACCCTTTGGGTCATAAAAAATAATCGGGTTACGGGTTGAAAAATCGGGTGTAACCCGACGAAATCGGGTGAGTTGGCAACTATGGTCAGTTTGTGCAAGGGTCTAGCCTTATCAGAAAATTTAATTGAGAAACTACTCTGAAATTCTATGAACAATTTTCTTAATTTTTGCTGTTGTTCTTGATCAATGTTTTTACAAGAATTCTCAAACACAGACTTCAAATGTTCAGGAAAATTTTCATTTGTTTTCATTTCATGTTTTGTCAAAACACTTATTGATTGGGGAGTACTTTCAATGATCTCTGAAGTGTCTTCTAAATTTGCCACAACAGTCCCTTTGAAAATTTTGGCACTCTTATCACCTAAGTTCATGTATCGAACAGGTACTTTATCAGTTTCAACTTTTGCCAAAATCTTGGGAACTAATACACCATGTTCATCTAAAAATTTTGCCACAGGCTTTAACAAAGTAACCTTGTCATTAAATAATGGGTTTTCCACTTTAGCCGGGGCAATAAATTCACTGAGAGGGGGAATCTCTATAGTTTCTGCCAAAACTACCTTACAACATTGCTTATTCAAAGCTTCATGTGTAAAGCAAGAAATGTCTATCCCCTTTATTCTAAGTTTCATTTTGTTCAACAGAACATCACAGTTGTGGTCTTTCATAAAATCTAAACCCAAAATACATTCGTTTTGGATATTAGCCACTAAAACACTATGATTCACAGTAACATCTCCCACACATATTTTCACTAGGCATTCCCCTAGGACAGATATTTTCTCCCCACTAACAGAGGTTAGATTTACAAATGAAGGGTTCAAATCTAATTATGCCCCCCTTCGAAGAAGGGAGGGCATATTGCTTTGCTGCTGTCTGTCGGTCGGTCGGTCGGTCTGTCGGTCGGTCTGTCGGTCCACTTAGTTTCCGTTCATTTTCTTCGCAACCCTTGCACATACTGAAATGAAATTTGGTATACAGATATATCACATGAATATCTAGGGAAAGTTCTGTTTTGGTTACGATTGCACCATATTTGACACAGTTATGCCCCTTGGACTTAGAAAAATTTCAATTATTTGCAGTTTCCGTTCATTTTCTTCGCAACCGTTGCACACACTGAAATGAAATTTTGTATACTGATATATCACATAAATTTTTAGGTCACGTTCTGTTTTGGGTACGATCGCTCCATTTTTGACAGAGTCATGCCCCTTGGACATAGAAAAATTCCAATTATTTGAAGTTTCAATTCATTTTTTTTTCACAACTGTTGCACACACTGAAATGAAATTAAGTATACAGATTTATCACATTAATATCTAGGTCGAGTTCTGTTTTAGGTATGGTTGCACCATTTTTGACAGAGTTATGACCCTTAGACTTAAAAAAAATTCCAATTATTTGCAGTTTTCGTTCATTTTCTTTGTAGAGGTTGCACATACTGAGATGAAATTTGGTATACAGATTTATCAGATTAATATCTAGATCAAGTTCTGTTTTCGGTACAATCGCACTATTTTTGACAGAGTTATGCCCTTTTGGATTTAGAAAAATTTCCAATTTTGGGGGGAGGGGGGCATAAGTGTTTTACAAACATCTCTTGTTTCTCCTTTAACTCTGAACTGTCTGCAAATTCGGAGCTAATAATTGTTACACTAGCTCCTGTGTCAACCATCATTGTAGTTCGAATATTCTCAATTTTGCCTACTACAAAAATTCCTTCACCACAACCCTTTATATCACCTACTCTCTCATTTTTAGGTGCATTTTCACACATAACAATTTTCTCAACATCATTTTCTGATTTATTGTTCTCAATATCATTTCCTAGTTTATTGTTCGTCAAAGTTTCATTCTCAGGTACATTAACTGTCTTTTGACATGTTTGAGGACTCTTTTTAATTTGCTCATTTCTTCCAGCAGGAAGAGGTCCTCTTGTATAAACTTTGTTTAACATTGAATGGGGCCTACCCCTGCGCTTTGTCGACTTCCGCCCCCTGAATTCGACACGGGAAAGTTTCCCTGATTTGAGGATTGGAAGCGACCATTTTGAGATTGTCTATTTTGGTAAGCATTTCTTCTCTCAAAATTATTTGCATTGTATGGCTGCCTAACTTGAAATAGATTGTTCTGTCGATCATTTTGTGCATTCCTGAACCGAGGATGCACCTCGCCTGAATGAGAAAAGTTAGGTCTTGAATTAAGACCATCTTTAAGGAGTGATCTAATCTCTTTTGTAAGTGATTGGAGATCATCTCTTAAGACCCTATTTTCTTGTTTGATTGAGGCGAGGAGATTGGTATCCATTTCTGGATGTATGGCATTGACAACTTTTACCCTCTGTGCATCAGCCAGTTTGTGGGTTTCAAGTCTTATAGCCAATATCTCAGCCTCATTAATGTCTCTGGGTCTACTTTCTCTCAAGCGAAGGCGCATATCCGGATCAGGAAGTGCATCTATGAAGTGATCTAATGATAGAACATTTGTCAAGTTTGAGTCGGCAGTAGGATATGCTTGCCTAGTAAGTTTCTTGATAGATTGTGCAAGTTCAGATAAAGATTCTTTGTCACCCTTGGTTTTTGTCTTTAACTTGGCTCTGAACATTTCAGATCGTTCAACTGAACCATATCGCCTATCAAGAATCTTGACTAGGGAAACATAATCTCTGCGCTGAACTTCGTTAAGTTCACTTAAAAGTGCACGAGCCCCTCCCGCTAAACTGCTAGCTAGGTATAGTGACTTTGCCCTGTAATTCCAACCATGTAAATCGACCAAGATTTCGAATTGGGCTAGATAATCCCCAAAATCTTCTGACCCATCAAATGTAGGTGGTTTAATAGATACAATTGGTTTAGAATTGAAAGGGGAAGGAACTCTATTTCCATTGTAATTTATCTCCCTTGCAGAAGCATTTATTTGACTGATACTTTCCCCAGCCCCAATGACAGGAGACTGATCATGAAAATCCAGGGACTCTCTACACCCATGCACTTGATATCTGATTGCATTATCTTTGGGGGTCCCCTTTTGTTTTAACTCATCAACTTGTTCTTGTAATTGACGAGAATCTCGTCTCATGTTTGACAATTGTTCATCTATGTCTTGTCTCATGTTTAAGACTTCTTTGTTCATCATTTCTACAGCTCTTAACAAAAGTTCATTTATATTTTCAGCCTTGTCAGAGCCTGATTTCTGTATAGGAGAAGAGGTACCGGACCGTTGATACTCATCACAAGTGATGTCATCATTCAGATCGCAGGACCTGCACCCATTCTCCTCAGAAGCTTCAAATTGGCTGTTATTATTTGACATTTTGACTTTTGTTATTGGCTATTGCAACACAAATTTTATGTGTTTATATATCAATGTGCTTGTCGTTGTCAATAGACTTAACAAGGCAATATTTTAAGATCCTGATGTAGAATTTCGATCAACCAGAATAAAAGGAAGTCTTTATCCCACTTCTGACACCAATTGTTACGACTTACGGCTTTATATGTTTAGCGGCGTAACATTGTGGGGCTCCTTAATCTGAATGTTGAACGAAAGACAACAGGATATAATTTGTTTTCAATATTTTATTAAATTTTATTCAATAAACATACAAAAATATTCTTCTTTGGCTCTGCGGTCCTCACCTGAAATAAAAACAAACCAACCACCCTTTCCAACAAGTGTTAATTTATAAACCACCCTTAACCTCAAACCCTTTAATAAATGCAAATAGACCTAATGCCTTCAGGTCTTGAATAAAGTTCCAACTAGTAATTTCTTCACTTAGTGAGTATAAATACAAAATGTCAGGTTATAGCAAACAACTAATTGTATAGGGACAAAAAGTTATGCTAATATCTCAATACAATGCGTCTAGCATTTGTTAACATTCAAAGGATGTAGCAAACAACTAATTGTATAGGGACAAAAAGTTATGCTAACATCTCAACAAAACTCAATACAATGCACCATGCATTTGTTAGTTTGTTGTTAGTAATAATGTCAGGAGTTATAAATATCAAGTTCAGGTCACTTCTTGTGCCTTAGTAAATACTACTCAACAATAAACAATAACGATGAGTTCAGACCACTACTTGCGTCTGAGTAAAATGAATGAATAAACGCAATCAAACGTTGCTAACAAATTCAGGTTAATAATTACCCATCATGTCAATTTGTCTCTCTGTCTAAAACAGAACCCTTTGTGATGGGGAGACTGCCTTGTTCGGAGTTGGTCCGTCAGGTAGACCTTTCCGTGGGTGAGACCGCAGGCGTCTGACCGTTAGACGCTGGGGGCTCGTATATAAAGCCTTTACAACCTTTATGACGTCAATTACTCAATGCATGAGATTTGGCGCCATAACGTCAAAGAGCTGGAAGACCTCGGATGCACTTAACTATTATACGCATCTGAGGTGTTCCGAATGTAGTTTACATCTTTTACCGCTTAGTATGAAAAGCAGAGTGTAATTGTAGGGTTTTACACTAATTATCAATGAATGGATTTATTAACTATAAAAATTATCAAAGGTAAGCACATTAGGTACTATGTAATTGCATTTATGATGCAGTCAATGGTTTATTTACGTTGCATATTCCTCAAAACATGAAGGAAATTCGGAATGAGGTGAACAATTTGCACCCAGATCATAATAAATCCCAAATAACATTAATGAATAATAACTGATAACTAATAATAAATGTCAACACATATCATTTATTCAATAATTCATCGAATCATTATTTTAACGATTCATATCACAAGAAACATCTTGTTTACTTATTCATCACAATAGTGGAGAATGCCAAATTCGTAACATTTATATGATTTATATAATCATTTCAAAAGTGGTTGTATTTCAATAGTGGTAACTAACTATGTTTGCTATTGAAATGCACTCTCAACCACTATTGATATAATTATTTCAATAGTGGTCGTATTTCAATAGTGTTGTAACACAGCAGGTTAACAAATGGATATACGTATGTGTGTAGGTGGTCAGTTCTGATCATATTTAATACCAATGAGTGTATTTTAGGGTTAAATTCAAAGTTCCTTTGATCTGAAGTACAATCTAATTTTCACGGTATCTGATTTTCGATCCATATAAAGTCACGTATTAAAAGATTGAGGGGCAAAATGAAAACCATCTATCCTTCTGTGTTCAATAAACCAGAAGTGAAAAAAGAATTAGATAGATTACACGATCAGTACGTACTGGTTCCTGCCGACAAAGCAGGTAACAACATTGTCTTCGTTTGTAAGGCTCATTATATTAATTGCATTTTAGAAGGACTTGGATTTAATTCTACGAGTGGTAATCCTACTTATACATATACTACTCTTTCTAAGGAAGAAATCCTTCAAAATCACCTGTCAGTTTTGAATACTTTTAATATTCCACAGAGCCAAAATGAATTTGAACTACCTTATATATATTGGATTCCGAAACTTCATAAGGATCCTTACAAACAAAGATACATTGCAGGTTCCAGTAAATGTTCAACCAAGCCTCTTTCGTTACTTCTCACTAAAATATTGACAGTAGTGAAGGAAAAACTTCAAGAGTACTGTACAACTATATATTCAAGAAGTGGTGTAAATCAGATGTGGATACTTAAAAATTCTAAAGAACTTTTGGACAATTTGAAATCACAAGACTTTACAAAAATCAACAGCATAAAAACTTACGACTTTTCAACTTTATACACAACAATTCCGCACGACAAATTAAAATCCAGGCTTTTTGATATCATTGACAGCTGTTTCTTCAACAAAAATGGAACTCGTAAGTTTACTTACCTCGTCATTGGTCATTTGAAAAATTATTTTGTTAAAACAGATTCTGATTGTACACATAAGTACTCTGAAGTTGACATCAAGAAGATGCTTGAGTTTCTGATTGACAATATCTATGTGGTTTTTGGAGACCAGGTATTCCAACAATCTATTGGAATTCCCATGGGTACAAATTGCGCTCCGTTATTAGCAGACTTACTTTTATATTCATATGAAGCAGAATTTATGCAAAATCTTTTGCGTGAAAAGAAAAAAACACTTGCTGTGGCCTTCAACTCGACATTTAGATATATCGACGACGTATTGTCAATTAATAATGATAATTTCCATTCCTACGTCGACACGATATATCCCGGTGAGCTTGAGATAAAAGATACCACAGAGTCCAACACATCTGCTTCATACTTGGATATTTTACTTGAAAAAGACACAAATGGTAATCTAACAACCAAGCTATATGATAAACGTGATGACTTTAACTTTTCTATCGTCAACTTCCCTTACTTATGCAGCAATATACCTTCATCACCTGCATACGGAGTATTTATACCTCATTTGATTCGATACGTAAGAGCATGCTCTACGTATGAACAATTTCTTAAACGAGGTAAATTATTGACAAGCAAGTTGATGAAACAAGAATATCAACAGTCTCGTTTAAAGTCATCATTTCGTAAATTCTATGGTCGATACAATGACCTTGTCAGCAAATACAATTTATCATTGAATGAAATGCTGACTGACGTTTTTCATACCAATTGTTAGTCCATTATTTATACACTGAATTGACTACGGATTTTTTCCGTTATTTCCTGATTATGACAACGAGCACACGGCGGGTGTGACCGGTCAGCAGGGGATGCTCACTCCTCCATGGCACCTGATCCCACCTCTGATGTTTCGGAGGTCCGTGTTTGCTCTGCTCTTGTTTTGTATATTTGTTTAATGGACGTTGAGATTGAATACTGTTCGTTATTTCCATATCCTTATCCTACCAATCACTTTTAACCCCTTTTATATATATTTCGTAAAACTTCAAAATAAATCATGAATCATTTAATTCTACATGCAAAATTAATCCAAAAAGTGGAAAAGCATGATTTTCGGAAGAAATAAATCTCACAAAGTGAATTCGATTAGTGCACATGCATGTATGGCGGCAATAAACACTTAAAATATAGAGCGTTTTATTTAAAACTTAATGCGATATAAACTGTAATATACTCACGTAATTCTAATAATGTATAACAGTTGTAAAACATCTATACCACTTTAAATAAACTCCAATATATACACAAATTTATTAAAGGATGAGTCATCATGATGATTGTATAAATGATAGGCATGATAAGCCATCACTAGGTTGAAACAACAGCTGATTAATTTTGTCACAAGTCTGGGCACCTCCCACCACACAATATCAAGAAATCCAAAGAAGATGAAAAGGCAGATCCACATCAGTACTAGGAATGCTATTGCCAAAGAGAAACATGTTTCGTCATGTATATCATACATGAAGAATTTCTCATTTTCCAAGTATAAAATAGTAATTCCACTGACGAATCAAATGCAGTTGTAAATAATCGCAACAGATATATAATTTTAATATTATCTTCTTCTCCGACTTTAATTCCACCTCTCCAAAAAAATAATTAAAATTGGAAAAGTCAATAAATCAGCAGCAAGCTCAAACAAATATATATCAACCATTCTTTGTCACAAATAACTTTAGATATTTTTGAAAGACATATATTTTTTTAAAGACCTATCTGACAACACGTTCCAGACTGAAAATGAAAATGAATTGAATCTACAGAAAATAGAGGTTTAAATATTACAACAAGTCATTGATTTGAGTTCTACATCCCACTTTTTAAATTAAAAAAAAAAAGATTTATGATCATGAGCACATTATGACTATATGTGCAGGAGTAGGGAAGAATGTGGTGTGAGGTGGGGATCCGAAATCCCATAGAAGTATGCAGATTTATGAAAGGTACTAGTACATTGTAATGGAACTAAAATGAGTCTATACCACCCCCCCCCCCCCCCCCACACACACACCTGAAATGGTGGTTAGAAGATTTTAAGAATTTTTCAAGAGTAAAAAATAAAATTAATTGCTTTTACATTTATTATGAAAAACATTGTGTTGCATTACTTATTAAACTAACCTTGCATAGTTTTTTTATCACGTCGAGATTGTTTGAACAGATACAGTAAGTTAGAATTAAGTTGTTATAAATATTTCACGAAAGTTCGTATATACAGATTACCTTTTACTGTCTGAAATGATACAAAATAAATTCTTAAATTTTTTATGTTACTGATGTCGGACGTAAACAAGCATGATTTAAAATGACATGTTTTTTTTAATCTTTTATATTTCATATACATACGTTAGTTTTCTACCTCAGATATTTAGCTCTACAGGTCAATGACTGGAAGTGTATACAGGGGCTGACAAATAGATTTTTTTAAGGCAGCATTCCAATGGCAAGTACATGGTCAAAATTGACTTGCCCTACCTGAATTTTTGCTTGCCCTACCACAAACTATTTCTGTAATTATAGATATTTCCATAAAGAGGAAGACAAATGCTGAGTAAGCCCCCTTGCCCCCTTGCCCAGCTTTAAAATGGCCTACAAATAAATTCTATCTTTTTGATAAGTCACTTGCCCACGGGCAAGTGGTTGATAAAATTCCACTTGCTCACCCCTAAAATTCACTAGCCCCGGGCGTCGGGCAATGGGATTTGTCATCCCCAGTGTATATAAGATTTATTTGTACACGAATCAAATGTTCTATGAATTTTAATTGAACAGGGAAATTAATGCAAATGAATAACATTTTCTTTCATTATTTATCTAAAAATCACGGTGTTTACTAAGCTTAAGTAATTAACAATTATACAAGTAATATTGTTTTCAGAATTGCATACTTGCAGGTTTGAAATCGAACAAAGCTAAAAGTTAGCAAAAGACAAAATCATTTTTTATTCTTTTTGTTTTTTTTTAAATTGTTGAAAAGTTGCAATTACTTACCTACCGAATACCTTATTATATTCTTTGGAAAAATGTTTATTTGTATCTACTAAAGTTTTTGGTTTATACAGTTAAATGAAACGGAAAACGAAAATCTTATCATGTTTTTCCCATTCTTTAAACCATGTATTCAAAAGATGATTTTTTTTTCTTTCGGTGTATCAGTTACTTTTAAGTTCACTTGTCATGAAGAGAAATAGAAAAATCACAAAAATACTTCAAAAATCGTCGTATATAGAATTCATCAATTGAACAGTATTAAGCAATATTACTAAAGAATAAATTCTTTTTCATTCAATTGACATTAAATATTAAGTCCATATTTCATAAACAAAAAATATAGGAAAATGAACTCAATTTTTTTAAAAATACAATTTTCCACTCTAAATGTTTAAATCAAATAATTTTAAAGTATTTGTCAAAATGTTATCAATCTTAGATATATTATGATGAAGAACATACCCAAATGATTGCAAAAAGTTATAGAATACGTACCTTTCCCAGCAAACTAATGAGAATTTGTTATTTAAATGACGAAAAATGAAATCCATTTATAAAAACAATTACCAAAGAATTTGGATGGGAGACATAACAGAATCCTGGAAAACTTGACCAGAAATGCAATTCAATAAATGATTACAAAACAGTGGTCTCCCAGCCGCAATATTTTTACAACATACAGATGTGATAATGCAGTAAAATACAACATCAAACTTTATTGGAAACAAAAGTGGTGCATAAAAAGCGCCATCAATCCAACGGGTTGAAGCACAACTCAAGATGTTGCCTTGGTAAAATCTCACATATGATATAAAATGTTAAATTGTAAAAAAAAAAATGGTTGGTATTTGAAGCTAATGAACATCATGCACATACAAACAGGTCTAGGATATTTACTCAAAACGCTTGGGGGCAAAACTCGGTCTGCAAGGATTTAAATACTAGTAGACCTAACATATAAGAGTCTTCTTGTTTGTTAACACTATTGGTATTACTCATATATCATGGCCTTGCATAAGAAAGCCAACACAAAATTCTGAACAGGAAGTAACGAGTGATGGATGGAAATCAGCAACTTAATTATAAATGATGTGAAACTTGCCCTAATGTATATAAAATTAAGTAAACAATTCTGAAAGATAATAGGGCATAAAAATTGTGAATCATTTAAAACTAACCTTGATACATTTACATAATTGAGAGTTCAAGGAATGAACCAGCCGAAAATCAATGGAATCTGGAAACAAGCTGACAACTTCTATGCCTACTAAGATTTAAGATGAAAAATATGTACAAAGGTAAACCTGAATGCAACATATGAATGCCTTGCAATACATAAAAATTTTGGGACATAGTCACCCAATTCTGACCCAATTTAGAAATATACAGTGTAACCTTCTCACGTTATTTGACAGACTACACCTCAAATAATACAACACCTCAAATAATACACCACTTCTGCTGTAAACAGGCTAGCTTAATATCTTCAGCTAATAACAAATTATGTAACCAACAGGCATACCTTAATGTGAATGTGATCAATGAAGTGATGTAATTTTTGTTAACTATATATATGTTATATGCTATGCAATATATCCCTATCAAAGACATTAAAAACCGCACAGAAAAAACCATAGACGAGTAACTAGGGAAAACCTGTGTCCGTCGCTATGTAAATAATGTCTCAAGGGAGAATGCCGGTGTAACGACGAAAAGTGACCCCCGTAGAATATTGACCGGGGGTCATTTTTCTACGTAGAAATTTGACCCCCTGGTCAATATTCTACGTAGAAAAATTACCCCTTTTTCTGTAGAAATCATGGCCTTGGGGTCATATTTCTCCGTGTGCATTGTAGAAAATTGACCCCGTAGAATAATGACTCCCTGTCATTTTTGATGCCAAAACAATTCATTTTAGAAGGAATATTCTTATTAGGCATATGCAAGCGGGTTATATCAAGCTGACTTATGCTTTAAAGTGTTAATTTCTGAAAGCTTTTAAGCTAAAATAACGAAATCAAAGCGATAAAATACCTTGCATTAATGATACAATCTGTTTATCTCCACTAGAGAAAAACGGTATCAAAATGTTCTAACCCAAAGGCTATAGGAGCAAAGATACGAGAATTCATAGAAACTTTTATTAAATTTTATACCAGTAATTTTATACCAGTAAATAAGTTTCCACAGTTGCCATTTTAATTCAAAAAAGGGTTATTTCCAAACTTCCTCCACAGTTCGTTTGTACCAAACCAAATCTCAAATCTCGGTGTGCGGAGAGGCAGATGACTATGGGTAGTATTGGTCATTTCTAGCTGACAGGTATTGTGTCAGAAAGAAACGTTTCCGTTATTAATCAATAATGAATCTTTTTTTGATTTTTCCCTGGATACATAATTTTTCAAAAGTTTAAAAATTTTTATCCATATTTTAAAACGGATACGTTTTATGTTCCAACATAGAAAAATCGTATAAAAATATTTGATTTTCTATGATTGAAGTTTTAAACTTCTTTTTTAAAAAATAGGGATTATTTAATTTGTAAAAATAAGAACTAAATTAAATTGCCTCTGACCTTTATGTGTGATACAAGTAAAACAAAAAGTGGTTAGCTCAAAACCTGTAAAATGTCTTTTGGACAATTTGAAATCACAATACTTTACAAAAATCAACAGCTTAAAAACTTACGACTTTTCAACCTTATACACAACGATTCCCCACGACAAATTAAAATCCAGGCTTTTTGATATCATTGACAGCTGCTTCTTCAACAAAAATGGAACTCGTAAATTTACTTACCTCGTCATTGGTCATTTGAAAAATTATTTTGTTAAAACAAATTCTGATTGCACACATAAGTACTCTTAAGTTGACATCAAGAAGATGCTTGAGTTTCTGATTGACAATATCTATGTGGTTTTAGGAGACCAGGTATTCAAACAATCTATTGAAATTCCCATGGGTTCAAATTGCGTTCCGTTATTAGCAGAAGTATGTTTATATTCATATGAAGCAGAATTTATACAAAATCTTATGCGTGAAAAGAAGAAAACACTTGCTGTGGCCTTCAACTCGACATTTAGATATATCGACGACGTATTGTCAATTAATAATGATAATTTCCATTCCTACGTCGATACGATATATCCTAGTGAGCTTGAAATAAAAGATACCACAGAGTCCGACACTTCTGCTCCATATTAAGATATTTTACTTTAAAAAGACATTAATGGTAATCTAACAACCAAACTATATGATAAACGTGATGACTTTAACTTATCTATCGTCAACTTCCCTTACTTATGCAGCAAAATACCTTCATCACCTGCATACGGAGTATATATATCTCAGTTGATTCGATACGCAAGAGTGTGTCTACGTATGAACAATTTCTTAAACGAGGTAAATTATTAACAAGCAAGTTGATGAAAGAAGAATATCGGCAGTCTCATTTGAAGTCATCATTTCGTAAAAAATTCTATGGTCGATACAATGACCTTGTCAGCAAATACAATTTATCATTGAGTCAAATGCTGACTGACGTTTTTCATACCAATTGCTGGTCCATTATTTATACACTGAATTGACGACGGATTTTTTCCGTTATTTCCTGATCATGACAACGAGCACACGGCGGGTGTGACCGGCCGGCAGGGGATGCTCACTCCTCAATGACACCTGATCCCACCTCTGATGTTTCAGAGGTCCGTGTTTGCTCTGCTCTTATTTTGTATATTGTTTAATGGACGTTGAGATTGAATACTGTTCGTTATCTCCATATCCTTCTTTTGTCGTAATTGCTAGTGTTAACAAAATAGGGATTGTAGCATAAAACATGATTAACTAAAAACAATAATAATAATAAGTCCCATCTTTCCAAAAAAGGCACATGTAGTGTCGTTTTCCCGTTCTATTATGTACATAAAAATACATACGGTGATTTTAGGAGTTTTTCACCAATAGAAAAACAGTTGTTACTTTACATGATATACTTATGCCCCCGTAAACGAAATTTCCGGGTTTATGCCCCCGTAAACGAGGTTCCTGGGGTGTATAGCATTTTATTTGTCCGCTTGTCTGTTTGTATATTTGTTTGCAAAACTTGAACCTTGCCCATGTCCATGACTGGGTAAGACTACGGCTTTCATATTTCACAAGTGTATTTTTTTGACAAGACCTTTTGTGTACAATCAATTTTGACCTTTTAATATTGACCTTGGAGTTCGACATACTTTTACACAAGGAGAATATGGAGATATTATATAACAGTATTCAATATCAAAGTCCATAAAACAATACAAAATATAAAGGAGCAGAGCAAACACGAACCTCCGAAACATCAGATATGGAATCAGGTGCCATAGAGGAAAGAGAATCCCCTGCTGATCGGTCACATCTGCCATGTTCTCCTTGTCATGACTGGGAAATAACAGGAAAATCCTCCGCAAACTCGAGGCACAAATAACGGACTAACAAAAAGCACGAAAAACATTAGTCAGCATTTGTTTCAATATGATAAGTTGGATTTGCTGACAATGTCATTGTGTTCAACCATAGAATTAACGAAATGTTGACTTCAAATGAGACTGCCGATATTCTTCTTATTTATTTCATTAAATTGCTTGTCAATAATTTACTTCGTTTTAGAAATGTTCATATTTAGAGCATGCTCTTGCGTATAGAATCAACCGAGATATATACACTCCGTTTGCAGGTGATCATGATGAAGGTAAATCCCTGCATAACCAAGGAAATTTGACGATAGAAAGGTTTGTCATCACATTTATCATTAAGTCTAGTTGTTACATTACCATTAACGTCTTTTTTCAAGTAAATTTTTTTCAAGTAAAATATCCATGGGTGAGACAGATGTGTCAGACTCTGTGTTATCTTTCATCTCAAGCTAGCTCACAAGGATATATCGTATCGACGTAGGAATGAAAATTACCATTGTTGAAGGCCACAGCAAGTATTTTCTTCTTTTCACGCATTAGACTTCGCACAAATTCTGTTTCAAGTGAATGTAAAAATAGATTTACTTATAACGGAGCGCAATTGGTACCCATGGGAATTCCAATTTATTGTCGGAATATCTGGTCTTCAAAAAAACCAGATATTGTCGATGAGTAACTCAAGCATTTCTTTCACGTCAACTTCAGAGTATTTGTGTGTGCAATGTGTTTTAAATGTGTGTGCAAATGACCAATGACCAATGTAAATTTACAAGTTCCCTTTTATTAAAAAAGTAGCTGTCATTGAAATCAAAAATCCTGGTTCACACCACTTTTTGAATATATTGTTGCGCAATACACTAAGAGTTTTTCCTTCTCTTCTGTCAATACTTTAGTGCGGAGTACAAAAGAAATTTGAATGAACATTTACTGGAATCCGCAATGTGTCTGTTTGGAATCCAATATATATCGGGTAATTCAAATTTATTTTTGCTCTATGTAATATGAAAAAAATATTTAAAACTGACCTAAAATTTAGCAAAAAAGGAAAGTATGAGTATTAAGTAGGATTACCACTTGTAGAATTAAATCTTAAGGTTCTTCTGAAATACAATTAATGAGACTTACAAACAAAGACAATGTTGTTACCTGCTTTGTCGACAAGGACCAGTACGTATTGATCATATAATCAATATAATTTTTTGACTTCTGGATTATTGAACACAGAATGAATGATTGTTTTCATATTACCCCCTCAATCTTTGAATACACGGCGTTAACATGGATATGATACATTTAATTCATTGTGAAAAAAATCAACAATTCCACACTTTTACTTTAACATTAACTTTTGGACGGTATGTGCTATAAATTTATTTTGAAGTAAGGGCATGGCAACTAAGAGTTCATTAATGCATTTGCAAAGGTTACCAGTGTCTATAAAATCCCAGAAGAAAGTGGATGTAACAGTAACTATTGGTCACGTTTCTGTGGGCTAGAAAGTGTTGAAAAGAGATTTTTAAGTTTTTATTTTAATTTATAGATATCTCTGAAGGTTGAACTATTTTTCACTCAGGTGTAAATTTTTGCCAGTTTTGGAGGAATTTGTAATATCATCATAAGAATTTTTTTGATGTGTATTGTATTTCCTGTATATAAAGGAAAAAGTATAGTAATATATAAGGTACATGTAGTTAAAAAGTATGTATTTTAAAGCAGAATAAATGCATACAGATGTATATGTAAGTTTAAAGGTAAGAGCCAAGGGAATTGAATTTATATAGTTAAACAATGTTGCTTTCGATGTTTCGGAGGTCCGTGTTTGCTCTGCTCCTATTTTGTATCGTTTTATGGACTTTGATATTGAATACTGTTCGGTATCTCCATATCCCTTTTCTTGCTTCTGTGCTTTTTTCTTGCAAGAATTTTCAAAGATTATAGTTATTAGAAACGTATCATGCCATTTTCGGAATAAAACCTTTGAATGAAAAAAAAAACCCAAAATATATAATCGTTAATTATATTCTTCATTGGGATTGCAAGGAAAAAATATACCCATACCAGATACATGCATTGGTTCTAATGCTACGTTTAAGATATGCAATTGAATATAAGTTGGAAAGGATAAGATTACATAAAACAAATCCCCCCTCTTGGATTTGAAAGTATGAAAAAATCAGGAGACAGTCATATACAAGGTTTAATTGTTAAAATATAGGGCTCAAATTTCTATGAGGGTCATTTTTCAACGTGTGTGAAGTCGTAGAATTAATGGTTTGGAATGTTTTTCTACAGTCGAAAAATGACCCTACTTGTCGTAGAATATTGACCGGGGGGTCATTTTTCTACGTAGAAAAATGACCCCCCGGTCAATATTCTACGGGGGTCACTTTTCGTCGTTACACCGGACGTGCATTCAGTGCAGTGCTCGGTATGAAAAACACATAGATGTATATGTACAATAAACCAAAACAAAAATTACAATCTTGTTGTTTATCTGTTTATATCATATATATATTACAATATTATCATTTATATTATATGTCAACACATTCATTCAAATATAGATATAATCAAAACACGATCATGTTCTGTGGAGCATTGGCTTAGAATGTCCCAACACCTCACAAATAACTGCTTTCTCATTGGCCTTGCTAATTTCGCGCAGCACTCCGAGTAAACAAGAAGTATATAAATACGAAGCCGTGCGCGGCAATCTGATTTGCTGAAAATAGCTAAGGCCTTGACAAAATTTATGGACGCGGTAAAACTGGGTCACTGGAAGAACCGGGTTTACAAATAAAGTATAAGTCACATTATCCAACGATGGGGTATACGATGAGTAACCGATGCGTTTTTTGATGAAAATGGCGTGGTTGCCGACTGGGCACCACTAGTGATCGGATGGTGATTGAGTCTTTTTTGCGAATCGGTGGGGTCATCGGTAGGAAATAATTTGTAGTTAAAATTCAGCGATGTCTCAAACGATAAATCACATCGCTTATTCATCGGTAACCCATTATTAAAACATCTTTCAAGGATCGGCCGATGTATGGCCGAGCATTATCTAATATCCGTTGAATCTGAGGTCATCGGGGAGTTTAGTGGTGGTCAACAGATAACGACCGATCATCGGTCGATGTTCGACCAAACATTGGCCTGTAGTTGACCGATGTACGAAAGATTTTACCAATGCATCAGCGATGTAACATCGGCCGATTATCCTGGAACATCGTTTTAGGATTAGCAATGCATCGCTGGGCCTTTGTTAGTCCGGCCGGCAACCGCCATTTTTCTCAAAAATGCATTGGTTGCCCATCGTATGCACATCGCTGAATAATGTGACTGATGCTTTAAGGACAACTAGACCGATGTGGACCGATGTTTGGGCATAGTTATCACCACGGATTACTACCGATTACCACCGGTCTGCGGCTACTGGCCGGGAAATGTGACCTAGGCATTAAATTTTTGTAAAATTACAAAAAGATAAACACATTGACATCCACAAAAATACATACATGAAATTTTTAACATAAATCGCTTTATTTGAAAATAAACCTTATTTGAATTGAAATATATGGAAAGTATTCTAGCTCAAAATACATTAAACAAAACAAAATAGCAGCAGAGCAAAGGCGGACCTCTAAAACATCAGAGGTGGGATCAGGTGTCTTGGAGGAGTGAGCATCTCCTGCCGACCGGTCACACCCGCCCCGTGCTCCTTATCCTGATTTGGAAATAACTGGAAAATCCGTCGACAATCCTGTATATGTAAATAATAGCCTAAACAATTACTATGATTGATTTATTGTATATTATATTGTTTAACGTCCCTTGAGATAATATTTCAGTCATATGGAGACGCCACCACTTGCCAGTGGAGAGCAGCAAATTTTGACCTATATTCCATTCTTGTCCAGTTCCCTTAATCAATTCGAATATTGTCGACATCGCAATGTAAACAATGTTGATACAATATCATGAATACATCGTCTACATTATTATTGTTTCTACATTACAACATCGT